>NW_025966344.1:0-50000 GCF_021869965.1 Rhincodon typus
TCACCAGACCCGAAACGTTAACTCTGTTTTCTCCTTCACAAGAAGAAAAATGTTATTGTTTCAGGTATAATCTGTCAGAATGGAAATACCACTTAAAGAAAGAAAGAACAGATGGGTGGGGAAAGATAAAAACACATAGAAACATGGAAGATAGAAGCAGGAGGCCGCCATTCAGCCCTTTGGGCCTGCTCTGCCATCCATTACGATCATGGCTGATTGTCCAACTCAACAGCCTAATTCTGCTTTCTCCCCGTAACCTTTGATCCCATTCACCCCAACTGCTATATCTAGCCGCCTCTTGAATACATTCAATGTTTTGGCATCAACTATTTCCTGTGGTAATGAATTCCACAGGCTCACCACTCTTTGGGTGAAGGAATGTCTCCTCCTATCCATCCTAAACGGTCTATCCCGAATCCTCAGACTAAACGCCCTGGTTCTGGACACACCCACCATCTGGAACATCTTCCCTGCATCTACCTGGTCTAGTCCTGTTCGAATTTTAAGTCCCTATGAGATCCCCCCTCATTCATCGGAACTCCAGCAAAAACAATCCTAACCTAGTCAATCTCTCCTCATACGTCAGTTCTGCCATCCCCAGAATCAGCCTGGTAAACCTTCGCTGCACTCCCAAGAGCTACAGCACCCTTCCTCAGAAGAGGAGACCAAAGCTGCACACAATATTCTATGTAAAAACCGTAAAGAACTGCGGATGCTGTAAATCAGGAACAAAACCAGAAATTGCTGGAATCTCAGCAGGTCTGGCAGCATCTGAAGAAAAAAAAAATCAGGGTTAACATTTTGGAGCCAGTGACCCTTCCTCAGAACTGATGGTAGCTGTGAAAACATCAGTTTATATGTAGAAAAAAGGGGGGGGGGGGGCAATGGGGTAAGGAGTAAATATTAGGATAGACTCCTAAACTTTAGGGCCTAAACTCTCCCTTGTCCTAGCCCCCTAACCCACACACCGAGCCTGTCACCACATATTACACCCTACCTATTGTTAGTTACCAACAGTCCCCGTTAACACTATTCACCCTCCCAGCCAGATCATTATCAACTCCTTTGTCTATCTAACTATTCGTCTCTCGTTAGGTCTATCCTATGGTTTACTCCCTACCCCACTCCCATCTCTATTTTTCTGCATATAAACCAATGTTTTTCTAGCTACCATCAGTTCTGAGGAAGGGTCACCGGACCCAAAATGTTAACTCTGATTTTTTTTTCTTCAGATGCTGCCAGACCTGCTGAGCTTCCAGCATTTTTTTTATTCACAATATTCTAGGTGTGGTCTCACCAAGGCGCTGTATAACTGCAACAATACATCTTTGCTCATGTACTTGAAACTTTTTCGAAACTCGAAACGAAGGCCAACATACCATTTGCCTCCCTTACTGCCTGCTGCACCTGCATGTCACCTTCAGCGACTGCTGCACAAGGACTTCCACATTCTGCTGCACACTCACCTCTCCCTATTTACAGCCATTCAGGTAGTAATCTGCCTTCTTGTTTTTGCTTCCAAAGTGAATAACTTCAAATTTATCTGATTTATTCTGCATCTGCTATTGATTTTCCTACTCACCCAACCTGTCCAGATCATGCTGAAGGATCTCTGTATTCTCGACATAGTTCACCCTCCCACCCATCTGCAAACTTGGAGATGTTATATTTTATTCCCTCATCCAAATCATTAATATATATTCCCTGTAAGCTTACTTTTGTACTGTATTTTCCCCTTCTTAATCAATCCCTTGGTCCTTCTTTGCTGAATTCAAAACTCCTCCCAATCCTCAGACATATTACTGTTCTTGGCCAATCTTTGTGCTTCATTCATGGATCGGATACTATCTTTAATTTCCTTTGTGAGCCATGGATTGGCCCTCTTACCTATTTTGCTTTTGTGCCAAGCAGGAATAAATAGTTGTTTCAGTTCCCCCATGCGTTCCTTGATTGTTTGCCATTGTCTATCCACTGTTTTCCCTTTAACTCACCCCAATCTATCAAGGCCAACTCACGCCTCATATCTTCATAGTTTCATTTATTAAGATTCAGCACCCTAGTCTCCAAATCAACTACCTCATTCTCCTTCTTGATAAAAAAAATTCTATCATGTTATGGCTGCTCATCCCCAAGCAGTCTTGGTCAGCTGGACTGGCAATGATTCCCTGCTCATTACACAGTACCCAGTCTGAAATGGGCTGCTCTCGAGTTGGTTCCTCCATATATTGGTCAAGAAAACCATACCATATACATTCCATGAATTGCTCCTCTATGGCATTGTGGCTAATTTGATTTGCCCAATCTATGTGCAGATTAAAATCACACACACAGTCACTGACATTCCTTTATCACATGTATCTCTAATTTCCCGTTTAATGTCATTCCCAACATCAGCACAGGTGCTCTATATATGACACCCACTAATGTTTTTTGCCCCTTGGTATTTCTCAACTCTACGAATGTAGACTCCATGTTGTCAGAGCCGATATCCTTTCTCACTATTGTGAGAATTTCCTCTTTAACCAGCAATGCCTTTTTGCCGGTCCTTCCGAAATACTGAATACCCTAGGACATTCACTTCCCATCCCTGCTCACCCTGCGGCCATGTCTCCGTAATCCCATTTATATTTCACCCATTTAAATCTATCTGCACAATTAATTCCTCCACTTTATTGCAAATGCTCCGCGCATTAAAAGGTACAAAGCTTTTAAGCTTGTCTTTTTAACTTCATTTGTCTCGCTGTTATTTTTCTCAATAGTCCCGTTTGAATTTTGTCCTTGGTTTCTCTGCCTATCATTTTTCTTATTGCCTTTTCTAGTTTTTGTTTTTGTCCTTGCCCCCTCTTTCTGACTCCCTACATAGGTTCCCACATCCCTGGTTATATTTGTTTAAACCCTCCCCAACTGCTCTAGCAAACGCTCCCACTAGGACACCTGTTCCAGTCCTGCCCATGTGTAACTTGTCCAATTTGTACAGGTCCCACCTCCCCCAAAATTGGTGCCAATGCCCCAGGAATCTAAAACTCTCCCTCTGGCAACACCCAAGAAGTTGAGGTTTAACCTTCTCCTGGCATAAAGAGAAATTAAACACATTTACAATAGAGAGAAAATGCATGAATAGAGGTGATAGTGGACATCAGATGAGTCTTAATCAAAGCAAGAAAGGTTTGTGAAGTGCAATATGTTCCAGTTTTCCAAGAACATTATCTACAGATCACAGCTTTTATTCAGGGCTGATGCTGACAGTGTGGGATGGATAAGTTATCATTGACATAATAGTGGTATGGATGAGGAATAGGTTAGCACTTGGAAAGTGACCAAAAAAAATAGATAACTACTGCAGTATGACATCGTGCATCCATGTTGCAGACTAGTCATGTTTCTTTCCCAGCTCCCTGTGAGATATCATCCAACTATAATGTTGTTGGGTGCTGTATGTCAAAAATTCCCAACTCTACGTCACTATCTCAAACCCTTGACTTTGTTGTTGTAAAAAACCTTGTCCAACATTCAGTCTTGAATGTTCCACAATTTCGTCCAGTTAAACATTGGGAAGGCTGATGTTATTGTCTTAAGCACTTGTCACCTCATCCAGACAGGCGTTTCTGATCATGTATCCTTTTGAAGACAAGAATTGTTCAATTCTTTCTTTAATACAATCCAAACATAACCCTTGCTGAAAACTCCATCAAGGAATAATTCTCACTTGTTATAGTTCCTGACTCAACTAAGAGAAAAAAAAGGGTGAAAATAAATCAGCCAGTTGGGAAATTTCTGTAGAAAGTGCAAAAAAAAACATTTTGGATGGAGGACCATGCATTATCCTGATCTTTTCCAGCATTTTCTGTTTTTACTTCTGATCTGCACCTGCCGTATTTGCTTTTGACTATTCCAAAGTTCTCCTGGCTTGTCTGCTCCCTTCAAAAAATGATGACTGGCCTGTTGTTTACAATATTATCGGATTTCAAGAACATAACAAATAGGAGAAAACCATGTGTCATAGAGCTTTCTTCCCTACTCAATATAATCATGGCTGATCTTGAGCTTCATCTCCATTCTCCTGTTTGTTTCCTCCGTCCCTCAATTCCCCAACAGACCAAACATGTCTCCATCTCGGCCATAAATATACTTAATGATGGTATACCCAGAAGAGTTTGGTGTGGAAAATTCTGAAGATACTCATTTCTTGAGTGAAGAAATTTTTCCTCATCATGGTATGAAATGATCAGGTCCTTCTCCTGAAATTGTCTCTGTGTTCTAGATTCTTCAGCTAGGGGAAGCAATGTCTGCTGATTCTGTCAAACCAGTTTATGATCTTGAATGTTTCAATTAGACCACTGCTCATCGTGCTAAATATAGAGAATTATAGAACAAATTTACTAAACCTCTCCACGTAGGGCAACCTTCTAATCCTGGGAATCAATCTAGCAAAACTTTGCAAGGCAGCCTCAAATGCAAGTCTACTCTTCCTTAAATATGGAGACCAAAATTGCGCACAATATTTTAGGGGTGATTTTACCAAGGTCCTTTGTAATTGTAGTAAAACTTCTTTATTCTTGTAATCCAATTCACATGCAAAAAGGGCTAATGTCATTTACTTTCTTAACAACTTGCTGGACCTTCACACTAACTGTGTTCTTTTAAGCCACACACTCTACATACTTTGAACATCAGCACATACAAGTTTAGTCTTTTTTAAAAATACTCATTTCTATTTTTATGAAAAAAGTGAGTAACCACACACTCCCCACATGAACCATGAGCCATCTTGTTGTGCATTCACTTGTCTGTTTGTGGGGTCCTCACAGCTTGCATTCACACTTCTTTGACTCGTCAGCAAACTTAAAAGCTCCTTCTCTTCACTGAAGTCACGAGTATAGATTGTTAATAAGAGACTCCAGCACATACTGTAGCACTTCACCAGTAACAGCCTTCAATACCCATTAATTTATGAAATATGATGGGAATGCAGCAAACAAATTCATTTCAGTGGTGCACTTTTGCTCTTATCTTTGGATTTCTAAATCTCCTAAATCCTCCTCCATCTCAGTAAATTTAAGGATTTCAGATTTCTACCATCTGCAATTTCTTGGACTTTGGTCAACAAATTCTTGAGTTCACTTTTACAACTTGTGACATCGTCTAAATCCCTCAACTGTGCCGGAGCTTGAAGACACTCACAATTTGTGTTTAGGATACGACAAGGCACTAACATCATTACATTTCCGTAGAGCATACTTTGTGCTGTCCATTCAAATAGAACTGCTTTAAAAAAAAATCCAGTCTTAAAAGCAGCACAACTCAGCCCAACATACAGAAGGATAAAAGAAGAATTGGCAATATACGGTCTGTTAGCTGTTCTGAAGTCAGGAGATCAGTTAGGTCATTGATCAGTACCTATCTGGAGAGGGGAAAAATTAGCTAGTGGTCTCAAGGGTGTGAGAATGTCAAACGAGAATAGATAAAGTTCATTAGTCATGCTATCCATATCTGCGTTATCCAGTTAAAAATTTGTTATGTCCTGATGAGGAAATGGTGCGCAAGAAACTAGGTCAAAAAGTGCCTTCAGGAGAGGAGGGGAGAAAAGAAAAGGAAAACTGAAGTACCTAAAAAAAAGTTAAACCCAAGTTTCATCTTTATAATAATATTAAGCTTGGGACTATTCCGTATAACATTAGATTAATTAATGGCTGGGGGGGCGGGGTGGGAAGAGAGACAGAGACAGAATTAGACAATTTGTAAACACAACTTGAGGTACATTACACAATGAAGCCAGATTTTAAAAGATGTGGAATATCATTTACTACCCTGCTGTTTGATAGTGGCATTGATAGATGAGTGTTAAATTGAGCATACTTTGAAAAGTAGGGAGTTCACAGTGCACAATAGCTACTGTAGACAGCGAACAATGATAATGGCAAATGCATATAGGTACTGCAATGGGTCATAACCACAACATTATCTACCTGGAAGCTGTTGAGCAATAAATACAATTATAAGATCAAAGGAGAAACGCAAGGCTTTCTCCCTTGCAGCATTTTTCATAAAGCTGAAGGAGCCTAGACTAATTTCAAAAATGACCAGATGGCAGAGATTGAAAGACTTCTATGGTGAAGAACGAACAATTAACATTAATAAATAAAATTAGGTGGCCTATTAGTCTTGCTGACTGGGGAGATAGCTAAGCTGTTCCATACAGTAGTATTCGCAACAGTGAAACAAAAGGTAAAGCAATCTGAGAACAATTAGCTTTGAAACTATGTTGTAATAAATGGCAATTTCCATGTCAGTTTTATCAGTTAGAATTTACTTTGCCTCGGTGTTATAATTTTGACCCAAAGTCAAGCAGAACTTGGCTTTGATAGAAATGGCGGTCTGATCTGAAATTATTCCGGGCTACATAAACAAACCTCTGCCAAAATGCTAAATCCTGAAGCAATTATCATTCCTCCTAATTCACTGCAATTTTACACAATTTAATTTAATGTTTGACTATTACAGATTCTATTCTAAATTGAAGTATTTTTCCATGTTCCAGCATTTGAAATCTGGATGCACTGATCCTGACCAAAAAAAAAGAAACAGCATTACCATACAATCTGTCAATTCAGACAGATTGCTTTAGTCCCTCTCAAAAATCTACTTTTTTTTTGGAAAAATATAGTCTCTATTTTTCCAGAATCTTCTCAAAACATTTATATTCTAATGTGAATGTCATAAACTTAGCCTAATTATTATAAAGTCACGCTTGTTAGACACTTCAAATTGAACCTATTCAGCAATGAGATCTTTCTATTCTGGACACTGTTTGCAACTTTGCAAGACGGCACCTGTTTTCTATCATGCAACAGCTGCAGAAACAAAATTAGTGGGGATATTAGAGAAACAGAATCAACAGAACATTTCTTTGTCCATAATACTGTCTGAAACACAGCAACACATTTTTTCACTACTCATCTCTCCACCCCAAAAGACATGTTAAAAAGAGAGTATGTAATTTATAATCATAAAAATATGTTGGCAATATCGTCAAATATTTCAATTTGCTTCTGACTTGTTATTTAAACTCATCATACTTAGAATTATTTCTTCTACCTACCACTTAAACAAATTGGTTGTTTTCAAAAGTTTAGGAATGATCCTTCTCATAAAACTTAACTTTAGCACTTGCTTGGCTGTCTGAAAGCCGAAAGGTCATGGTTGCCACGAGAGGAAAAGTACTGGAGAGACTTAAGGGACTAAAATTTGACAAATTGTTAGGGCCTTGGCGAACATATTGGAGTTCCAAAAGATACAGGTAGTGAATACCCTGTGGTCTTGTCATACACCCTAAATTTTAGAACATTCCTAGCAGAGGAATGTTCCTTAATCTGGCATTTAACAGTCTAACGATGACCATGAAACCATTATTAATTGTTAGAAAAACCCAGCTGATTCATTAATGTCCGATATGGAAGGATCTCAGTCATCCTTACCTGGTCTGGCCTATATTTGATGTCCGACCCAGAACAATGAGGTTGACTTTTAACTGCCCTCTGGGCAATAAATGATGGCATAAGCCAGAGATACCCACATCCCATGAGTGAATTTAAAAAAGAAGCCTACAAATATAATAACTATTAGAAAAGGAGAATGAAAATAAGTAAGAAATTACAGGTAGTTGGCAAAAGGCATTTGATGAGGTGCCTCACAAAATGTTAATTTACAAAATATTGACTCATTTGGGTCACATATTAGTAGAACAGAAGACTGATTTACAGATAGGAATATTCATGTTGGAACTGGTGATTAATCATGTGCAGCAAGGATATTTACAATTTGCAGGAATTTCTCAGATGAAGAGACCAAAAATCATTTAAGTTTACTAAAGAAGACGATTAGCCCATGGCCCATGTGGGACGACAGACACCTCTCTGTTAGAGAGGCTTATGACTATTTAACCTGAGGGACACCACTTCACATCAGCCAAGGGCACAGCAAGGACACAGGCCTCCATGAATTACCACAGTCTACACAGGAAGTGAACCATGCTGGAGGCACCAGCTTGCATCTAGCCAATTAGCTAGTCAACATCCTACTTGCTGGTGATACACAGTTAGGCAGGAATGTAGTTTTGAAGGGGACAAAAAAGTGATATAGACAGGTTAAGTGAATGGGCAAGAAGGTGGAAGCTTGAGTGCATTGTGCGGAAGCACAAGGTTATACAAAAATAGACAAGTAGAATCCCTTCTTCTGAAAGCAGCATGGAGTTTTAAATTTTTGAAAGAGAGAATCAAGTGTGCTTGTACAAGGATCACAAAGTCAACATGCAGGTAAAGCAAGCAATTAGGAAGGAAATGGCATATTGTCCTTTACCACAAAGGAACCGGAGTACAAGAATAAGGAAGTCTTGCCAACATTTTACAGGGCTTTGGTGAGATCTCACCTGCAGTACTAAGAGGTTTTAGTTTCCATATTTAAGGAAGGACAATCTCGCATTAGAGGCAGTATACTGAAGGTTCACAAGATTGGAGAACATTCTAATCCAGGGAACCAATGTTGAGAGGCTGAGTAAATTGAATCTATATTGGAGTATAAAAAAGGCTGAGGGGTGGCCTCATTGAAACGTTCAAGATTATGGAGAAGCTTTACAAAGTAGACAGACAGGTTACTTCTCCTAGCTGAGGGATCCAGAACCTGGGGAAACAATCCTAGGACAAGAGGCTGATCACTTAGGACTAATTTCTTTGCGCCAAAGGTTCATAACATGTTCAGTAATCGACCCCAGAGAGTTGTGAATCCTCCATTGGTGAGTATAGTTAAGGTGAGAAGAGACAGATTAACTGCATTCTCAAGGGATTAAAGGATGAGATGGCATGGGTGTGGGGCAAGGTTGGCAGGTGGGAGAATGAAGGTTAGCCAAAAATTAAGCCATGACCAAACTGGTCCTCACTTTCCAACCCAACAGCCTCCACATCCAAATGGTCATAAGCTGCCATTTCTGCCACCTCCAGGTGGGATGCCAACACCAGATACACATTCCCCTCCCCTCCCCTCAGCATTCCGCATGGACCATTCCCTCAGGGACAGCCCGACCCACTTCTCCTCTGCTCCAATACGTCCCCATGCAATCCCAGAAGGTGCAACAGTCTGTTTATCTCCTCTTTATCCAACGCCCCTGACGCACGCTTCCAGGTGAAACAGCAATTTACCTCCGCTTGATTCAATCTAGTCTACTGTATTTCTACCTCATTGTGCAGTCTTTTCTGCATTGGGGAGATGAAACAGAATTGGTGACCACTTTGCAGAACACCAATATTCTTTCTGTACATGGTGAACTCGAGCTTCCAGTTGCCTGCCACTTCACAACACACTATCATGTTGCCTTACCAAAATTCTGTCTCAAGCCTACTGCAGTGCTCCAGCAAGGTCATCCCCTTGGGGATTTTTTAGGACTCAACAACACAATGGTTTCACAACATAACTGCCCTCGTGTGTCTATTACCCACCCCGACATTCCAGGAGCTGACAGCCACACACACACTCCTTTCTTGAACAGCATGGATAAACATGCAATTATCCAAACAACAGGGATGTTGTAGAAAGTAAGAAATTCTGAAAGTAAGTTATTCAATCTCTGCAGCTACCTCTTGAAAGTGTGGAGGATCAATTAGTAGGTAAAATACTAATACCTTTTGCAATAATTTCCTTTACTGATAATAATTACTTTAAGGTCGTAATTTTCGCAAAATTTTGATGTTCACAAAATTTCTGATGTATTCTGTGCATCTCTCTCTTTACCCCCACTATCTGATAGTACAAAATGAGAAATTGTTGGAAAAACTCAGCAGCTCTGGCAGCATCTGTGAAGCGGAAGCAGAGTTAACATTTCAGGTCCAGTGACCCTTCTTCACAACTGACAGGAGATAGAACAAGGTTGGTAGAGGGAGGAGCGTGAGGGGGAGAAGAGAAAGTGAAGAGAGAGAAACAATGCAATGGGTAAAGCCAGCACAGGAAAATGAACAGCTAACGTGGACTGCTAACAGTTGTTTGTAGTAGCAGCTCATGTGACAACAAGGCTGTGTGCGGGGAGGTTGGGTAAGGACATGGGAGGTGGTGCCCCAAGCCCTAAAATGTTCTATATTCACCTACGAGGTTGCAGGGTTCCTAAGCAGAAAATGAGGTGCTGTTCTTACAGTTTGCTGGAGCAGTGTAGCAAGCCCAGCACAGATGTTGGCCAGGTAACACGGAGGTATGTGTTGAAATGACAGGCAAGCGGAAGGTCAGGGTCATTTTTGAAGACAGAATATAGGTGTTCTGTAAAGTAGTCACCTAGCCTATGCTTCATCATCCCAATGTAGAGGAGACCACATGGTGAGCAGCCAGTGCAGTAGACTAGATGATTGGGCGGATTTCAGGTAAATCGCTGCTTCACCAAGAAGGTGTGTCTGGGACCTTGGAGAGTGGGGAGGGAAGAAATAAGTGGGCAGGTGTTACACCTTCTTTGATTGCAGGGGAAGATGCTGTGGGGTTATGGTTAGATGTTGGGAGCAGAGGAGTGAACCTAGGTTTCCCAAAAGGAACCGTTCCTGTGGGGAGGAATGCATGTCTGATGGTGGCAGTTCGCTGGACATGGATATGGAGGCTAATAAGCCTTTCGATGTGAATGTTGCGTAGGACGGTAGGTGAGGATAAGGGGACCCTATTGCTGTTGTGGGAGAGAAAAGAGAGAGCGAGGGCTGAGGTGCGGGAAACGGGTCGCAGACAGCCAAGACCCTTGTGAGCCACAGAGGGGCTGAGATGAACATTTTGGAGGCCCCATTGTCAAAGTTGGATCATCAGAACAGATGCGACGGAGACAGAGGAACTGGGAGGATGGAAGAGAGTCTTTACAGGAAGCAGGGTGTGACAATGTATAGTCAAGGTAACTGCGGGTGTCAGTGGATTTGTAGTCGATATTGGTGGCCAGTCCACCCCAGAAATGGAAATAGAGATGTTGAGGAAGGGAAGGGAGGAGTCAGAAACCAATCACTTGAAGGCAAGAGCAGGGTGAAAATTGGACGTGAAACTGATGAAATTTTCCTATTCCAGATGACAGAGAGAAGCAGCACCAATGAAGTTATTGATGTACCAGAGAAAGAGTTATGGTTGGGGGCTAGAGTAGGACTGGAACAAGGAATGTTCCACACACCTACAAAGAGACAGGCATAATTGGGGCCCATGCAGGTACCCCATGGCTACCCCTTTGACCTCAAGAAAATTGGAGGAGTTAAAAGGAGATGTTGTTCAAAATGAGGATGAGCTTGGCCAGGTGAAGAAGGGTGGTGGTGGATGGGGTGGTTCGAGCGCTTTTTCCAGGAAAAAGCTGACAGTCCTGAGACCATCCTGACGGAAGATGGACGTGTAAAGGGATTGCACATTGATGATAAAGAGGGGTTCTTTTGTAGGAGGACTACAGACAAAGTGGAGAAATTGCTATATAGACAGCCTACATTGATACAACATGCTGACTGACAGGCCCCGCCATGACCTAATGAGACTATGATCAACAATTTCATAAATTGCAAAAGTTGTTTCTAAGTTTCAATACCAATTTTTCATTCTCTTAGGTTGTCTTGGAGTTTTCAATCCCAATGGTTGTAAAGACAATTTTGCAAGACTACCTTGAACACAGAATCAAATTCATCTGTTTGGGGTTCTTCCACCTTTACTTCAATCTGCACTGGACATTCTGTAACACTTTCAGATGCAGTATCAAGCTTTTTGCACTGTTTTTCTCCAAATGCTTCACTGAAGCAAATACTGGGTCTTTCCTGCAATTTAAAGAAAAAAGGGTCAATGGTCAGTGCAAGTATACTGAAGTAAAATCCTCTGTAGGCATTTAAACAATGCTTTATGTATTTTTTAAACACTTTCTTTTCCCTACCTCATAGGATATACTAGCACTAACACCTCACCAAGTGGTAACTGTCATGTATTAGGACATCCATAGTTTATCCGAAGGAATCCAATCTTGCTTGGACCTAATGGTGGCATACAGCTGCTCTAAAAGGGGCTACTCAAATGAATAAATTTGTATGAATTTGAGGCCAAATAGAAACACTCTAAATACTTGACACAGATCAGGAACAGAATCTGGGACATGATGCATACCCTCCGGCAACTGTCTTTGTCAAATCTGCACAGCACATTCTTCTCATGTCTGCATGGGTTTCCTCCGCGTGCTCTGGTTTCCTCCCACAGTCCAAAGACGCGCAGGTTAGGTGGATTGGCCACACTAAATTGTCCATAGTGGCCAGGAATGTGCAGGCTAGGTGGATTAGTAATGGTAAATGCAGGTTTTCAGGAATAGCATAGGCAGGTGGGTCCAGGTGGGATACCCTTCGGAGGGTCATCATGGACTTCATGGACCGAATGGCCTGCTTCCATACTGTAGGGATTCTACAATTCTATCGTAAGGCATCTTTGCTCACAAAGGAAGCAATGAGCAGACTGCAGACCAACATCAGGTAGTATGTCAAATATAGTTTGGGAACTTCATTCAGTACTGCTGTTATGATTGATTAGTGACAAATATAACAAATCCACTAGCATAAGTCATTCAAATCAATTCCTTTGTTTTACACTAAAGACCCTGGAGTTAATAATAAAAGAAAGCAGTTCAGCTATGACAAAATTATCAATAGAGAAAGAGGTCAATAAAAAGGAAAAAGTGCTTGCATTCTAAATATTTTAAACCAACTTGTTCAGACATATGACAATACACCTCAGGGATGAAATACACAGTCTTTCAACATCTAACCTGTCAAACCCCCTCAAGATCTTAAGTTTCAATGAGATTACCATTCTGAAAAAAACCCAGTCTATCCATCGTTTCATCAAAGTCAGCCCTCACATTGCAATAAGCAATCTCGCGAATCTGCAAGGTAAGCAGATCTTGCCTCAGATAAGGAGGAGACCAACACTACGCGCAGTACAGCAAGTGTGACTCTTCTACTAAGTCCATTTACGATAAAGGTCAACACACTATTTCCTTTCCTAATTGCTGGCTATATCTGCATGTTAAGTTTGAGCACCCAAACTTTTTTGAACCTTCATGATGTCAAAGTTACTCACCATTTAAAAAAATGTATGGCTTTTCATTCTTCCTACCAAAATGAATGACCTCACTTCTGAACATGGCATTATCTGTCTCAATGCCCACTCAACCTGTCAATATTCTTTTACAGCCCTAACAGCTCCTCAAAGCATGATGTCCCATTATAGCTATATGGGATCTGCAAAATTGGACATGGGATTCTCTGTCCCGTGACAGAAGTTATTAAAATGGATTACCAAGAGCTGAGACAACAGCACTGATCCTGATAGTATCCCATTAGTTGCAGACTGCTGACTTCAAAATGCCTGTTTATTCCTACTTTCTGCCTGTTAACCCAAACTCTACTCTTGCCAATACATTGTTAATGCATCATAAATCCTCATTTTGTGTATTAATCTTTTAGATTCCTACATCTATCCTTCATCCTCAAATAACAACTTTGTCAGAAACAAAGGAAAATAATTCTATTCTTAAGATAGCATCCTGGAATATTCTGCTTCTGTGCACTGGGCCAAATATGGACTTGGTTAACATTAATCATTTGATAAACACTGACTATGGGCACAACAACACTTCCTCAACACTATAATGAGTTCAAAGATTAGTAGGAGTCAAACAATAGCAAATTAAAAGAAATACCATCAATGTAGGAAGGAAAAATAAACAATCCATATTCCATGAAATTAGGATGAAACAGAGTGGAAGATCTTACCAAGCTTGATGCTAGACATGTTCCAATCCAAATGCAAAAGCAAATACAAACCAATGAATGTCAAACAGCAAAAAAAGAGGAAGTAAATATAATCAGACAGAAGAAAAAAGTTGATAAACTTCAGCTTTCCCACTCTGGAGAAAGAGGAATCTGAAGTGATCCTGTAGCAGTACAATTAGCGACATAAAAAGACTAATCCAGCAATGCCCAAATAAAAATGCAAGGGTCGGGCATTGTGTTGTAGAGTAAAAGCAGTAAAAGACAAAATTTAGGATTAAGATTAAAACTACAACTTCACACAAGAGTAGTTAACAAATTAGACATCTCTAGGTTCAAGAGTTGAAATCCCTGGAGTCATGCAAAAAACAAAAAATGTTCCTAATATGAACAAAACATATTCTGTTCTCTAAATATCTTGCATGATTTACTTCAAAGAAACAACAATTTGTATTGTTCAAATCTGGAGTACAGGAAATTTGATGTATCCGAGGCTGATCAGATTTCAAACAAAAAGATCCACTAAAAAGTAATACCCTCAAGCACTATATTGTAGATATTTATTCACAAACAATTGAATCTTGGTTTTGTGGGTCTTTATTGTAAACCTGACAAAACAGGGGAAGATATGGAGGAAAAACAGTGGCTTTCAACTAACCACATTTTACGTTGAGTACGTGGCCCTCCACGGTTTAAAATTTACCCTGTTCTTCCGCTTTCTCGATGCTTTTCTTTCCATGATACCCACATAAAAGGTTGCAATAAAAACAAACTGGATAATATCAGCCTTTGAAGTTCAGGAACAGAATGTAACATAGGACTTAAAATTATAATTTAGCAAGAAAAAAGTTAACCTCCAGTTAAAACAGCAGATAAACTGCAATATGAACATGTTCAGCACTCATATGTCAAGCATTGTATTGGGCAATTTCATCACCTCAATTATTCAAAAGCTAAACACTATCCAGTCAATGACCATTTAGGCATCTCATCAGGAGTCATAGAACATGCAATATGAATCTCTTACTGATCAATTGAAAAAACTGTCAATGAAATCAGATGTCAGTTACATCCATGTTAGCTGAGTGTTTCGAAAATATTTCACAAATTGAAAAAGAGAACTAGTGGAGGTTTTAAATGTCTTACTTTGGAATTCCAATCAATACTTTTGAAAAGAAATAACTGCCTACCAAGATTGCATTTATGGCTCCAGACTTAGACCTCCAATTTTACAATCCCCCTTCATAAAACTACTTTAAAACTCCATTTTAAAGAATCAAGTTTAGGTCTGCTAGACCATTGAATCCATGAAAAGTGCTATCTGAAGTTATGCTATATCTATAGCATGATAGTAACTGAGCCACGTCAACCAGGAACATACCAGAATCTTGGTCTTTGTTGAGTTAGCTCATCGAAGGCTCATCTACAGGAATATTTTAGCAGTTTTCAGCAATTCAGTATCAATGAGAAGAAAGTAACACAGGTTTTTCATTCCTGCATGGCATCCAGTGACTTTGAATGGACGTGCACATATGTAGATATTGAAAGAAAACATGATCAAATTTAGCAGACTGAGTCTGCCGGTGCTCAGACTTACGCTTGATAAATAGGCAGAGTGCAAGACCCCAGGATGTCCATGTGTTTATGGTATCAAATCTCAACTCAGGCTCAATGCTTTCAGAAGCAAAGGCATCTGAAAGAACAACAGAAAACTTCAAGGAACAGAGTAAAAGGTACCTGGCTCTCCCTCGCTAGTTCTGAAGGCACCTTGGTCTTAGTGTCAGCTGCTGGTGGAGGTAATTCTTGTACAATCCACTCACACATGTTCACTTTTTCTTCTGTAGAGCTTCCTGCAGAAATCTTGCTACTTGTAGGTTCACTAATATCTATTTTCTGTAGGGTTTCCATTGGAGAGGTTTTCTTGCTTTTTGGGGCATCAGAGTTAGAGTTCTGCTGTTTTTCTTCTTCAGAATGTGGGGATAGTTCTTCTTTCTGTAACTGTTCAACAAACTCTTCTACAGGAGTACTCATTGTAATGTTTTCTTCTTTGTGGTATCCATCTCTTTCCCGCACAAGATGTTGATATTTCTTTTTAAGAACAACATATTTTTCACCCTAGATTTTTTTTAGAAAATAAGTTAATTTGTAAAAATGCATTATTGACATTTTCCATACATTTAGCAAAAAAAAAAAATCGAATTGTGTTAAAATATCTACAATAAATTAAAGGATGTCACAAGTTAAATCTATATTTATTCGAGTAATATATAATACCATATAACCCACAAGAAACATAGGTGTAAGTACTCCTGTTTACAAATTATACTGCAAAAGCAATTCTAGACAAACGATCACCTGTGTCTTTCTTGCTTTGCACATCATGTGTATACCATTCTGGAAGAGAGTGATGAATAAAACATAAAACTTCTTGCATTTTGAAAATGGGATTCAGGGTTTAAAATGACAGAGGAAAACAACAAAGATATAATGTGTGGAAGAGAGAGACAAATTTTTAGCTAGGTCCTGGCAGATTCACTGCCTTGCCTTTATATAATTTTCTTCGTTTCAGATACCAGTACTTTAAAACTTTTGAAACATGAAGAACAAAACACTGAAAATTTCCTAAATGAGTAACGCAATGTCATTATTGCTTGATCAAAACATCAATATGAATCCAAGCACTGCAATTTTGCACCATCACCAGAATTTAATACATAAACATCATTAATTCACTACAGCATAGTAGAGAAGTCAAGCTGTTATTAATAGCAGCCTGTTAAAAATCAAGGGCACAAGAGATGCTCCTTCCGCTAATAATAGGCCTGGAATCTTCATTAGTCTCAAACAGTGATCATTATTTCTTGCATTTGAAGTTGGAAGTTTTATGAAAAACATGTTATATTGAATTTTGTGGTTTCTCACAGAACTCTGTTACATTACGAACAACCTTCCATCATTCAATTTGAGCTACAAGCTGTGCATTCAACATTTCAGTTCAGTCCTGCAGTTTCTTTTTTTACCTCCACAGTAATTTTCTCCCTTTCTATTTGTCAGATTATTTCATTAAAGTATAAAACAGATCCCTAACAGCTTTGTTCCTCCCTATCTCTGTAACTTGATTCAGCTCTACAACACCAGCCCCCAAACCATCCTTTCCGCTGTCTCTGGTCTTTTGTGAATTCACACAACCTCCTTCAACCAACCATTAACAGTGACTTAGCTGCCTAAGCATTATACTCTTGAATTTCCTCTCCTACCCTTCTACCACTCCACTCCCCATCTCCTTTAAGCTCCTGCTTTCAAATCCACCGCTTCCCTCCTCGGATGCTGAGACAACAGCAAGAAATCCATTTTTGCTTGCTCACACCCTTCACGAATGCCTTGGAATCTTTAACTGAAGCAGTTATATAACTATACTGTTGTTACCACATTTGCATATGCCAGAGAACATTACAATTCATAGATTTTGTCCCATTTCAGTGTATAGTCACAGCTCATAACTTTGTATTGCTTGGGCAATTATAACAATGATAGTTAGATTCTCTTTGGAGATGGTCATTCAGCCAACAATGTTACTTGTCACTAATCAGCTAAGATCTACCTCTAGGTATCAGGGGATGGTTGTTTTCCCAGTAAATAGTGGACATCAGAAAGAGGCTGTTGTCATGCATGCCAAATGGTGACTGATTCACTGACTTTCTTCCAACAAGAACTGCACTGTTTCTGGCTGTGATGATATTACCTCATTAACAAAGTAGATAACTTCAAGGACTGAGCACGAATGAGTTTCTTCCCCTAAACGCTTCTGCATGTTCAGTTTGGTTTTCATCTTTTCATGGGATTACATGGTTTTGGTGATGTGGGAAGTGTATGTATTAGGTTACACAATTGTGTAGAAAGAAAAAAACTGGCACACGACTTGGTACCCTGCTTAGCTCTGTGAAAACTATAATCCTAAACGATAACTTTAAGCTGATCAAGATAGATAAGAAAACATTTAAAATTCTGCTCAGAGAGACATTTAAAAAAAGAACATTTATTTGGTTTTGCAGTGTTTAAAATAGGTTTGAATTGCTCAATATCATGGTAGAATCCAAAAAGATAGGAACTAGGAGCAGGAATTTGACAAATTGAGCCTTCCATGCTGCTGTCATTCCATATGAATACAGCCAATCCTCTACCTCAATAATGTATTTCCACTTTTTCTCCATATCCTTTGATGGCTTTAGTATTTAAAATTTATCAATTTCTTTCTTGAATATAGTTAGTCACTTGGCCACCACAGCCTTCTGTGGTAACAATTTCCACAGGTTTACCACCCTCCAACTGAAGAAATGTTTCATGCTAGTTCTATTCCATATCTGCAGACTGCGGCCCCGGCTCTAAATTCCCAACCATGACAACATCCTCCCTGTATCTAGTCTGTCGAGCCCAGTTAGAATTTTATGTTTCAATCAGATCCCCTCTCACTCTTCTAAACTCTAGAAAATACAGGCTCAGTCAAACCACATGACAGTACTGCCATCACTGGTAGCATCCTGGTGAACTTTCAATGAATTCCCTTCACAGCAATTATATCCTACTCTTAGGCAGGGGGTCCAAAGCTGCACACAATCCTCCAAGTATGATCTTATCATGGCCTCACAGTATGTCAATCCTAATTTTGAACACGTCTTCATGCAACCCACGTTCCTAATCACTTGCTGCACCTGCCTGTTATTTATTAACTGAGGTAGAAGCATACCCAGATCCCCTTGCATATTCTATTTTCCTATTTATCACTACTTAAATAATACGATTCCTTTCTGTTTTTCATATTAAAGTGTACAACTCCATGTTTCACATTAGCACATTCATGTTGTACAGCACCTGCCATGTCTTTGCGCACAGACTTGTCCAGATTACCCTCAAGCCTCCTTGCATCCTCCCCTCAACTCACATTCTAACTTAGTTTTGTGTCATCAGCAAACTTGGAAATACTGCATTTTGTTCCCTCAAGCAAGTCACTTGTGTAATTATGGATAGATGGGGCTTAAGCATGGATCCTTAAAGTACACCAATATAAACCATCTGCCACCCAGAAAAAAAATGACCCATTTATTACCACAATTTTCAGTCTGTCAACTGATTCCTAATTTTTCTAGTATATTACCACCAATCCTGTATGCTTTAATTTTTGCCCACTAGCCTCATGTGGGACCTCATCAAAAGCTTTCTTGAAATCCAAATACACTATATCTATTGGTTCTCCCTTATCTATTCTACTAGCCAATTTTTCAAAATAAAAAGTTCAAGATTAGCTAAGCATGATTTCCCTTTCATTAACCCATGTTAAATTTGTCAAATCCCATTAATGCTTTCTAAGTATACTGTTAATCACATCTTTTATAATTGACTCTAGCATTTACCTAACTGATATTAGGCTAACTGGTGTGCAATTGAGTTTTTTTTAATTTTCCTCTTTTTATTTTGAAACAGTGGCGTTAAATCTAATCTTTAATGCAAGAAGCTACCAGTGGCATCTCTGGCATTAATGTCACAGACATTGTAACTGATATGTGGTAAGCATGCTCCCTGTAGTTGCACTGGCAGCAAAAAGCAGGTAGAGAGAAAATAACAGGATTTACAGCTGGGTTGGAAATCTAAAGGACTAAAGGTTGAAGGATGGGTTAATGGAGGAATGTAATGTCAATATGTTTTGAAAGGGTAGGGAGGTGGGGGTAAACAGTAGCTATGGAGGAGAAATCATTTAAAATGTCAGATAGGATTCGGGTCAGGAAGAGAAATTTACGAAGTCACTAGGTTAATGGGAATAGACCAGAAGAGAAAGGAGGCGGGTCTCACAGACTAGACAAGCACTGCAAGGACGTGGACACGGACACGGACACAAACAAAGGAAATACAGGAGACTGGACTAGACAGGGACCGTGTGATAAGGTATAGTGGTGTTAGAGAATGGGAAGGGAAGCAAAGGAGCCAGAATGAAATGATCAAACAGGAGGAAGGCAAAGTGACCTCAGGCACACAGTTCAATTAAGTGGTCCGAGCACTGTAATTTGATTTAGAATATTTTGTGCAAACTATATGCTTTTTTTTTATTTATTGTATGCCATGAGTTGTTGAGTACAGGTTGCTATACAACCAAGACAAATTGCCAGTACCAAATCTTGGGAAACAGAAGGGTATTAGCAAAATTCCAGATTAATTATAGGATAGTTTCGACTGATTGTAAATGCTGTGGTGATGCAGTGGGTGCTTTTGCACAGAGTGATTTGCCCTTAGATGCAATCATTGGCATAATATATAACATTTAAAAAATTGTTTTAATTAGTTCCAAGGAGAGTTAAGAATTCATGCAGCACCTAGTAAAGGTAACACAAATACCAAAACAAGAATGCTGAAAACACAGATTTGCCAGTACTGTAAAGAACAGATTGGTTCTTGGATGACAATACAACTAAATATTAATAATTACAAATAATCATTCAACAAATTATTTATTTTGTGGCCAATGCAGGCATAATGGGCCAAATGACAGTCGCCTGTGCCATAATAATTCTGTGATTCTGTTTTATTCTAAGCACATCCACCATAGAGACTAATACAGTAAAAAGTTAAATCAGTTCTCTTTGTGTTGGTCAACTTGCCCAAAATAAACTGGGTTCTCAGACACTATAATTTTCAACTTGACATTTGTATAAATAAACAATGGGTATCATCTTTAACCAATATAAGCGACTATTGGTTTTAAAAGTGAACTGTTTAAATGGTGGTGATTTTTTCTAGTTGAATGCATTTATTCTTTTGTTGGAAATTTCCAGAGTTGGAACTATTGCTTGCTGTATATGTGAACCTTATATGAAATGGACTCCGCTTCAGTGCACACAGATCAGCTTATGGGTTGGAGTTGCTCTGTAAACCTCATTGGAAACTCACATCCTATTGCACTCATAATGATGCAACATTGCAAATCAGTAGTTTCTCTATTCTTACTCATTATAAAACTGATACTGTAATTTTGCCAGAACACTATCCAATTGAAAACTTTTTGGTGTCTAGAAAGAGAGATGAACAAGACCATAGGGGAATTTGAAACCAGTATGGGAATTTTTAAAACTGAGGCAATGTCAGTCCAGCCTCTGACAAAAATCAGTGAGTACAGGGATAATGGGCAAACAGACCTCAATGCACGTTAAAATGAAGACAACAAAATTTTGATAAGCTTATTGATGTAGGTTAAAGTTGGGAGACCAGTCAGGACAGCTATGGGCTAATTGAAAGTAGTGGTAACAAATGTATGATTCTACCACATCTTTGGTCAATTACACCAACATTAGCCAACTTAGTGCTGATGAGAAATCAAAACAGTTTGTATGGGTCATTTATACTGTCAAATTAGCTACCAGAAGATATCAGTATAGTACGCTCTAAGCCTTAGAAGCATTCTGAAGTGAACATTCTTTGACACTATGTAGGTGCACCTGGCAGTAAAAGAAAAGCAGTAAATATAGAATATGCTAGTTCACGCTTAGTGAACAGCACTTCTTTTTAGTTGCAACAGCTTGCAACCATTCACAATAATGCTTTTACACACATTGAATATCTTTAATGGATTTCCATTATGGATTTGGAAAGTGTGTGAGAAAATAATGGGTTTAGCTGGAAAACAGTGGCAGACTCTTCAGATGTGTGAAAGAGGGAAAGAGCAAAGTGGTTAGATATTTAATTAATAATGAAACCTAACCAATACTTACATCTTCCTGTTTGACCAGTGCAATTTTGTTGACAATATCTTTGAAGATATCACGATATTTAGCTGCAGAAAAGTGAAATTTATTTTAGTACTGTGTACACTGACTCCAACTTTAAACAGAACAATTACTTTAGAAATACAGCATTTAAGATTGCACAAATATGAACCTAGGTACTATATGCAGAACTGATACATTGATTGCATCACTTTGCTCAATGTCTTATCATTTGTTTGCATCTTACATGTCACCAATCCTAATCTGACAATTTGTGCCATAGGAATTAACTGATAAGAAATGCTATTTGGAAATACTTTTAAAGCAATTGCCCCCTAAACAGCAGAAATCTTAACAGAATTGAAGAACAGAGATCTGAAGGTACAGATTCTTTGAACCTGTACACACTTTTGAAGTTCCAAGATTATAAAAGGGGAAAACTGAAGGCTAGATTTTGAAATTAGGGACAGACTGCAAGTTCATTTGCACAATTTACACAGGACATTAGTCAGGTAAAATTGGAATATTACATTCAGCTCTGGCACTCAACAAATCTCAAGTACTGTTCTTAATACTCCTCCTACTCCCTGTCAGCACTCGCTAATTGTAGACTTGAAAACTTATGCACAGTAATTAATTTTAATTATCACAGCATCTAACACAGGGATTCAGCTTTCCAGATTTCTTTCCTACAATACTCTACAAGACTAGTGTGTGTGTCTCTCTCTCTCTCTCTATCAAGGGGAGTCAACAGCCATGCAAACGTTTTATTACCCTACCCTCTCAAATGAAAATATAACAATAATCCATAACATACTGATTTATTTAAATTACACAACATTATGATAATTTCTATTGTATGAAGAGAAATAAATGGAAGCTTGAAATTATGAAAAAAGGGCTAGCAAATAAGTGAGTTTTTTGTCACTGTAACAGATGTTTACAGGACGATCACTGAAAGTCAAACCATATCTATAAGCCAGTGAGGTCCAAACCCATACAGATCAAAACCGGAAATGACAACACTCACCATAACAGACCAGATAATATAAATTCCACGCAGAGTAGAACAACATCGCTTCATCAGAGGCTCCACTGATGATGCCACCTAGCATGGTGACGAAACATCTGAACAAAAACAAGCCAGCTCCGCGAGCAAGTCAATAACCTCACCCACAACCCGAGCTACAGATCTTTACCAACACTTTAAACTATGGATGAAACTGAAATTTTAAGTACAGCTATGAAACCAAAAGTAAACACTGATGTGAATTCAGCAGGTGAATAAAGTAAATGAGAGATTTGAAGCGCTTTTGTCAAAAGGAAAGGCAACCACTTTTTCTTTAAATGACACAGCTAAATCAAAACCAATATGAAGAGATACAGTAGCTATACAAACTCTTTTACTGAAGGAGGACATTATTTTCCTTCAGAGAGTGCATTGAAAACCAAAGTTTTAATAAAAGCACTAAGCGGACAGCACATTCCCATTCAGTTGTACAAAACACAGTAGGAATGTGACTTGATGCCTGGTCCTGTGGTAGTAGGAGTTTAGAAATTACCCATTGACAGAACTGACTTATTCCTAGGTAATGATTTGGCTGGACTGAAAAGGATAGCTTCGCCTACAATCATAAAAATTTGCATAAGGTTAAAGAGGTGAAGCCATTCCAGGAACCAGTTTCAGGTATTTTTCCATTGTGCATGATGACCAGAGCAATGCCAAACAAAGTCCATCACCATCACTGCAGTACTACAAGCAGAATTTAGAGTAGCTGAAAGTTTCTTTAAGGACGGTGATAATTCAAGTGTTTAGCATGAATGGTTTCATTTTGAGACTCCAAGCGAATGCAAAAGTTATGTAAGTTAATACAGGCAGCTCATAATATTGAAGGAGTTCTGAGTGTTCCTATCTTAAACATGGAGTTCCAATTTGGCAGTGACAACATCCTGAAACACACAGAGATGGGTAGTAGATGGTTGTTCATCAGATAGCGATACCACCCAGATATCACAAGGAGATAGTGCAAACAGCACATGAAATTACTATGACAGGATACGTAAGAAAACAGAAAACTCAAGAATTGATAAACAGGTATATTACCTAGCCAAGACTTCACTAGGACATAGTGCAGTTCTGTCTTTCATGCCATACTTGTGAGAAAACCTTAACATTTAATCAAAATCACCATCTTTAATACCTAATACAAGTTTTGAAGAATAACTCGGCAGTGTTGGTAGGTTGCATAGGACTGTTGCTGAAAACCAAAGCAGAATACCAGTGTACTTTGCAATGATTAATAAACCAATTTCCAGAAATTAGTGCAGATTTTTTAAACTCATTATGGACTACCAATACAAATAAAGTTGGAACCCTTGCCTAATTGCATATCTAATTTTTTTCAGGACTTCTACCCAACTTGCTGTAAAGTAAGTCAAAATCCCCTGCAGATGAGCTGCAAACATTGGAAGCCAGAGAGATACCAAATTCCACACCTGGGACAACTCATGGAATAGTGGGGTTTCATTCGAGCATTCTACTCTCACTAGAGTCTTGACAATCAAAGGATCACAGCACATCGGTCAGGCTGTCATTTTATCATTGAAGTACTGAATTTCCATGGAGACAATAAAATGAAGACTCTATTTGGGTGGGATAGAGTGCTATCCTGGTATTCTAGACAATATTCCCCTCTGTGTCACTGGAAAAATATAGATAACCTGATCATTTATTTAGTTCCTGTTTGTAACAGTGACTACTGAACTCACGAAATATGAAGTACTATGGAATGTCTGGATGGAATGATACGAATAGAAATGACTACTTTAGTTTGAATCATTGAACATTTCAATACTTTGGTCTTCTTAGTCCTAAACAAAAATTGCAGCTCATGTTTATTTTGCATAATTTAAACACAAACTAGTCGAAAAATTAGTTTACACATCAGAAAGCTTATTTCTTTCATTCAAAAGATCTCTGTTCAGAAGAACTCATGAAATATTTAACATTCAAAAATGTAGTTTCAGATTTGATAGATGCTATACTGGATTTTCCTCCTTTACTTTTCCGATGCTCTGATACAAAAATAGGTAGAATTTCTTGTGCCTCTAAAACTAAGTTAGATGGCACAAAGACAGTTCCATCAAATGCTAAAGAGATTGCAGATATATATGGCCTGCATTATTTGCAAACTTAATATTTCATTGCCTGTAATTACAGGATTGTAATATTTGCTGTCAAAACCCTCCACATAACTTGAAAAACCCAAAACACTCAATCTACTTAGCAGTTAAAAGCTGCAAGGTTGAAACACAGATAAAGCTTCCCTAGCAGTCATTTAATATTTAAAACAGACTAAGTTTATCCCAGGTCTGGGTTACTGGGCTTTTAAGAATAAATATAAGCTGAACAAGACAACATTTCTGTTGTTACTTATTACATACAAACAGAACAATAAATAATTATTCTGAGGTCTGATCTTAAAAAAAAATGAACTTCCCCATATTCATTCAAAAATCTCACTATCACTTAATCAAAGATTATATACAAGTTCTTGCACAGCATTGTAGACCCAAAAATGCCACCCCTATTCCCAATTCCTTCGCCTCCATCACATCTGCTCCCAGCATGAGGCATTCCACTCCAGTACATCTCAGTTGTCCTCGTTTTTCAAGGACCGTAACTTCCCCCCCTCAGCGGTCGAGAACGCCCTCAACCATGTCTCCCACATTTCCCGCAACTCATCCCTCACACCCCGTCGACGCAATAAGAAACAAAAAAGAAACCCCCTCGTCCTCACGTACCACGCCACCAACCTCCGGATCCAACGCATCATCCTCCGACACTTCCTCCATCTGCAATCCGACCCCACCACCAAAGACATCTTTCTCTCCCCACCCTTATCTGCTTTCCGGAGGGACCACTCTCTCCGTGACTCCCTTGTCCGCTCCACACTGCCCTCCAGCCCCACCACACCTGGCACTTTTCCCTGCAACCGCAGGAAGTGCTACACCTGCCCCCATACCTCCTCCCTCACCCCCATCCCAGTCCCCAAGAAGACTTTCCACATCAAGCAGACGTTCACCTGCACATCTGCCAATGTGGTATACTGCATCCGCTGTACCCGTTGTGGCCTCCTCTACATCGGGGAAACGAAGCGGAGGCTCGGGGACCGCTTTGCAGAACACCTACGCTCGGCTCGCAATAAACAACTGCACCTCCCAGTCACGAACCATTTCAACTCCCCCTCCCACCCCTCAGGCGACATGTCCATCCTGGGCCTCCTGCAGTGCCACAACGATGCCACCCGAAGGTTGCAGGAACAGCAACTCGTATTCCGCTTGGGAACCCTGCAGCCCAATGGTATCAATGTGGATTTCACAAGTTTCAAAATCTCCCCTCCCCCTACCGCATCCCAAAACCAGTCCAGCTCGTCCCTGCCTCCCTAACCTGTTCTTCCTCCCACCTATCCCCTCCTCCCACCTCAAGCCGCACCCCCATCTCCTACCTACTAACCTCATCCCGCCCCCTTGACCTGTCCGTCCTCCCTGGACTGACCTATCCCATCCCTAACTCCCCACCTACACTCACCTTTACTGGCTCCATCCCCGCCTCTTCGACCCGTCTGTTTCCTCTCCACCTATCCTCTCCTCTATCCATCTTCTATCCGCCTCCCCCTCTCTCCCTATTTATTTCAGAACCCCCTTCCCCTCCCCCATTTCTGATGAAGGGTCTAGGCCCAAAACGTCAGCCTTTCTGCTCCTATGATGCTGCTTGGCCTGCTATGTTCATCCAGCTCTGCACCTTGTTGTCTCTATGCATTATTGCTGCCTATAAACATTAACAAAGCAAACTAAGACCAGCTTAAAGTGACTGAAACCTTGAAAATTTTCATCTGATTGCAGAGCACCAACATGGATTTGTAAACAAAGGCTTTGTTAAACCTGATTGGCTTTTTGTTTGGAAGAAGTGACTGAGGGAGTGGAATTTTTATTGATGTTGATTATATGAATTTCCATAAGGCATTTGCTAAAGTCCCTCCGAGTGACACTTGACTTCAAGCAAAGATCATGAAATTGAGTGCAAACTATTGACCAAGTAAAGAAATTGGCTCAGTGGCAAGAAAGAAAGTTAATGAATAGGTACTTAATTGTCAGGATGAGCCTAGTAATGTCGCACAAGGATTTCCATTGGGGTCTCAACTAATCACTGTACTTATTAACGGTTTAAATGACTGAATAGATTACAACTTATCTCAATTTGAAAATGATAAAGCTTTGTGGCATTGGCAGGAGTTTAGCTGGAAACAATCCAGAAATATCTTGGTGATTTTAGGTAAATGGATGTGCAAATACATGGCAGAAAGATTTCAAATGCAAGCAAGTGTTAAGAACATCTACTTTGGTTGAAAACAAGATGGACAACGAGAGTCCATCCTGGGCCTCTTCCAGTGTCACAACAATGCCACCTGAAAACTGGAGGAACAGCACCTCATATACACTTCCGCCACCTGCAATCTGACCCCACTACGAATGGAAATATTTCCCTTCCCACCCTTACCTGCCTTTTGGAGGGACCGCTTTCTCTATGACTTCCTCGTCTGCTCCATACTCCCCACTAGCCCCACCACCCCCGGCACCTTTCCCTGCAACCGCAGCAGGTGCTACACCTGCCCCGACACATCCCCCCTCACCTCCATTCCAGGCCCCAAGAAAACCTTCCACATTAAACAGATGTTCACCTGCACATCCGCTAATGTGGTCTATCGTGTCCGCTGTTCCCAACGTGGCCTCCTCTACATCGGGGAGACCAAGCGGAGGCTCGGAGACCGCTTTGTGGAGCGCCTACTTTTGGTTCGCAACAAACGACAACACCTCCCAGTCGCGAACCACTTTGGAAGACGAAGTCTCAAGATCTTTTGAGAGTTAAGCAGTGTAAATTGTAGATGGTGCACTCTGCTGTAACTGCACCAGTGCTGAAATGAGTGAATGTTTGTGGATGTGGTACCATCGGGTAGGCTTCCTTGTCCAGAGAGATGTCAAGCTGTTTGTGTCACTGGAGCTACACTCATCCAAAGGGGAAAAGAGTATTCCATCACACTATGCCTGCCTCCCACTCCCTGGACCACATGCCCATCCTGGGCCTCCTCCAGTATTACAACTATGCCACCCGAAAACTGGAGGAACAGCACCTCATATTCCGCCTTGGAACCCTGCAACCCAATGGTCTCAACGTGGACTTTACTAGCTTCAAAATCTCAACCTCATCCCAAGACCAGCCCACCCTCTCGTCCCCGCCTCCTTGACCTGTCAGTCTTCCCTCCCACCTACCTGCCCCTCCCTACCTACACTCACCTTTACTAGCTTCATCCCCACCTCCTTGACCTATCCACCTTTTCTCCACCTATCTGCTCCACTATCCACCTTCTATCACCACCTCCCCCCTCTATTTATTTCAGAGCCCCCTTCCCCTCCCCCTCCCACATTTCTGAAGAAGGGTCCAGACCCAAAACGTCAGCTTTCCTGCTCCTCTGATGCTGCCTGGCCTGCTGTATTCATCCAGCTCTACACCTTGTTATCTAAGATGGACCAGGAGTCTTTTCTAAATGGTAAAAAGCTAAAAGCAGAAAAAGCTTAAAAAAGGAGCTTATGGGTCCAAGAACTCAATCATTAAAATGTAATGAACAGGTGCAGAAAGTAATTCAAAAAGTTTCTGGCCATTATACTTTCAAGTTTGGAATTGAAGAAGGTAGAACTGCAACAACATTTAAAAAAAAAATCTGGGGAGACCAAACCTGATGTACTTTGAGAAGTTCTGGACACCATACATTAAGAATGATTCATTGATCTTCAAGAAATTACAGCAGAATTTTACTAGAATAAATACTTGGATCTGAGCGTTAAACTATGAAGACAGATTACATAAACTAGGGTTACATTCCATGAAATGTAGAACATTAACGAGAAGAGCAATTTTGGGCACAACACCTCAGGAAGGACATGTTGACCTTGTCACTGATTTACTCAAATGACTGCCTAGACTCCAAGGGTTAAAGTACAAGGAGAGTTTACACAAAGACTAACAGGTGATTTGATTGAATGAAATCAAACCTTGAGAACCATTCATTGATTTCACTAGCTCCCTTTAGTAGACAGAAACTATATGCACTACTTCTGCTGGATAGGGAAACTAGGACTAGGGAACATAACATTTTAAAAATTTAGAGCCAGGCAATTCAGAAGAGAAGTCACACAATATATTTTCCAAGAAAGGCAGCAGTCTGGAGCCTTCTTCCACAAGAGGGTCAATGTTTAACCATAAATCTAAGATTGATAGCCTTTTTTTTGTTAACCGAAAAGGTATAAGGAATATGAAGTAATGTTGGCTGCATAAAGTTAGGTCAGAGATCACAAATAATCCTCTAAAATAGCAAAATAGACTTAAAATGACTAAAATGCATCTCCTAATCCTACCAACAGAAGTACAGTCTTGGCGAGCAATGGAATGCTATAGTACCACAGGCAGGTGCTGTCTGGTGAGTTACATTCAAGCTATTCCGAGGTTTGGAAGATGAAGTCTAAAGATCTTTTGAGAGTTAAGCAGTGTAAATTGTAGATGGTGCACTCTGCCGTAACTGCACCAGTGCTGAAATGAGTGAATGTTTGTGGATGTGGTACCATCGGGTAGGCTTCCTTGTCCAGAGTGACGTCAAGCTGTTTGTGTCACTGGAGCTGCACTCATCCAAAGGGGGAAAGAGTATTCCATCGCACAATGCCTGTCTTGTAGATGGTGGACAGGCATTAGGGACACAGGTGGTGGTTATTTGTCACATACTCCCAGGCCTCTACTGTAATCTGGTAGTCAGTGTTTATATGACAAATCCAGCTCAGTTCAGTTTCAAAGTCAATGGCAACCCCAGGAGGTTGACAAGTGGGGATTTAGCAATGGGAATGCCTTTGAACATCAAGGGGCCATGGTTAGATTCTCTCTTGTTGGAGATTGGCATCACACAAGTGCCAAGGAATGCCAATGTTACTTGCTGTCACTGATCAGCCAAACCTGGAAATTGACTAGGTTATGCTGTATGTGAACACTAGTTGCTCCGGCATCCAAGTAGTGGTGAATGCAATTAGAGAACATCCCCACTTCTGACCCCATGATTGAGGAAACATTATTGAAATTTGGCCTAGGACACTAACCTAAATGGCTCCTGCAATATTGTCCTGGTATTAAGATGATTGACATCTAACAGTCACAACCATCTTCCTATGGGATAGGCACAACTGCAAATAGCAGACTTTTCCCCTTGATTCTTATCAACTACAGTTTTGCTGGGTCTTCTTGAAACAGCACTGGATAAAATCCTGCCTTGAAATCAAGGCAGTTACACTCACTTGCCCTCTGGAGTTCAGCTCTTATTTCTGTGTTTGGACCAAGTTTGTCTTTTGATCACAAGCTGAATGGCCCTAGTGAGACCCTAACAGAGTGTCAATGGGCAATTTATTGCTCAGCAATCGCAGCTTGATAACACTGTCAATGACTTTTTCCATCAGCCTGACAATCAGGCGTAAACTGATAATGCGTAATTGGCCATGCCTTTCTTTTTATGCACAAGACATACTTGGGCACTTTTTTAGATGCCAGTATTGTATTTGTACTGAATCAGCTTGGCAGGGGCATAGCTCATTCTTCAACACAAGTCTTCAGCATTATTATATGCTGTCAGGGCCCACAGCCTTTGCAGCAACCAGCCCCTTTGGCTATTTCTTGGATGACATGGAATAAACTGAATTAAAGACTGGCTGTATAAATCTTAAGGATGTCAGGAGGAGCCCTGCTGCATACAATCAGCTTTTAATATAACTGATGTTTCAATGTTAATAAATTATGTGCAACTGCTCAAAAAATGTATTGAAATATTAGTGCATTAAATGTAGTTTACAAAACACTGGACAAAACTGAAGTCTGTAACAGGCTCCTCACTTGAACAGACGTTTTCTCGCATACCAATGTTTTGAAAAGCTTTGCATGCAGCAATACCATCAAATCTATCATAGGACATTTTCATACACCACCTGATGTGACTAAGATTCAATATTAAGGATTTGAAAACATATAGCATGGGAATGTGCATCAGGTCCTCAAAACAATGAAGATGTTTGAAGTATGTGATGACCCAGGTGTGTATTAATACGCAACTCGACTGATCAGCCACATTAAGAGTTTTAGTTTTGTCCAGTGTTTGTGTAAACTACAGTAATCACACTCATTTCAATGCCCAGATATTCCAACCATGGTCACAAGCCAGATTTTCATTTTTTAAATCACATTTAAAATGACCACTTATATTTAGATGACTTGTACATTGAAGATTCTTGGACAGGACCCCATTATGAATCTGTCCAGGAATCCACAAATCGTCCCCTTTGCAGCTGTGTTTTGAGATTTAAAATGTCTAGCAGTACAGCAGCTGTTTGAACAGTTCCTAAGAAAGGGTGAGTATGTGAGATAAAGCAAGTGGGTAGGATTCCAGCATTCCAGACAAGTGATTGTGAACTGGTGGGTGGGGTCAACAGGTAAGCACTGTGAAGCAAGAGGTGGTTGGCAACAGGGTTGCATAAAGGTACTGGCAGTGATGGTATCAGTTTGGGTCAGTGGCTGTTCAGGTTCTGGAAGAGGGGCTGCAGGGGGAGGAGGAGTGTCAGGCCAGGATTCAGCAAGAGATGAGGAGTATCAGGATTGACAGATGGGAGAGGTTGTCTAGTCCAGGTGGGTTAAGCCAGCCTGGAGTGCATGTCAGCTTGAGTTGAGAATTGTCAGGTCTGATCAGAGAGGAGGAGGAGTGCAAGGTCAGAATTGGAGGATGCAGTTTAATAGTTAGCCACGTGTCAGAGTAGTTTTTTAATCTTCAACTTTTCCACGGTATCTATAAATCTAACTCAGCCAGAACCCTCCAGAGTGTCTGACTTTAAAGTGGATTTTGCAGACAAAGGGGAACTTTCATTAGAAGTTTCAAATTTCCACAGTCTGGTGCATCGGGAATTCTGCGTGGTCCCAACACGAAACTTTAGGCTGTGCTGCTCCAATAACTTCTCTGGACATGAGAATATCTGGGCTATTATTTTTACGTAGTAGTACTGAACAAAACTCAGGCTTAGTTCCTAGTCTTGAACTGCTTTAGGCATTCAAATGGGGCAGAGAGCATTAACACAAACAAAAGGGATCCAAAATAAAACAAACTGTCTTTTCAGAATATAGATTCCTAACATTAACTAATGCCAGATTATTAGCTAGTTAGACAGCACAGTTCATGTCAGTTTCAACACATACATGACACGGCTCCAGAAGCAACGAACAATTTCAGCTATACCATCTGCCCTGCCAACTTCCTCCCCACCCCCCGCCCCAATCCAAACTCGATGAAAGTTTCACCTTCAATGAAGAGTTCTTGCTATCTTTTTAGAAGCATTATCATAAAACAGTTTTGGTGTAACAGGTAATTTACAGTGCAGTAGTACAGGGAGTGTACTTGTACAGTTATACAATACCACTGATTTGTGAAGATTTCAATATTGAACATTTTATTTAATGCTTTTAGTTTCTTCTAGAAATTAAAGAAACTATTAAAGAAATCTAATCAATTTCTGCATGACGTTACACGTAGATATCCTGAGGTACAAGACAAATAGACCTGATGTAAAAGAGTTCTAAACTAGAGAAAGGCCAATTTCGATGGTAGTACGCAAGAACTTTCAAAAGTTGATTGGGACCAGATATTCACGGGTAAAGTGAAGGCTGGAAAGTGGGAAGCCTTCAAACATGAGACAACAAGAGTTCAGAGACAGTACATCCCTGTTAGGGTGAAGGGCAAGGCTGGTAGACGTAGGGAATGCTGGATGACTAGAGAAATTGAGGTTCTGGTCAAGAAAAAGAAGGAAGCATACGTTAGATATAGACAGCAGGGATCAAGTGAATCCCTAGAGGAGTATAAGAGCAATAGGAATATACTTAGGTGGGGTGAAATCAGGAGGACAAAAAGTGAACATGACATGGGTTGGTCAACAAGGTTAAGGAGAATCAAAAGGGTTTCTGCAAATACATCAAGGATAAATGAGTAACTGGGAGGAGAATTGGGCCCCTCAAAGACCAGCAAAAGCCACCTATGTGTGGAACCGCAGGAGATGGGCGAGATACTAAATGAGTATTTTGCATCACTGTTAATTGTGGAGAGGATAATGGAGCTAGACAGCTTGGGTAAATAAATAGCAAGTATCTTGGAAAAAAGAAAGAGCATTTAACAGAAGAGGTGGTGCTGGACATCTTAAAATGCATACAGATGGGATAAATCCCTGGGACCAAATCATCCCAGAACTTTGTGGGGAGCAATTGCAGGACCCCTTGCTGAGATGTTTGTATCATCAATAGTGATGGGTGAGGTGCCAGAAGACTGGAGGTTGGCTAACATGGTGCCATAAATTAAGAAAAGCAGTGAGGAAAAAGCCAAGGTGCAATAGACTGGTGAGCCTGACATCAGCAGTGGGCAAGTTGAGGGATAGGATTTACATTTATTTGGAAAGGCAAGGACTGATTTAATTTTTTTTTGAAGAAGTGATGAAGAGAATTGATGAAGGCAGATCAGTGGATATTTTCTCTATGGACTTTAGTAAGGTGTTCAACAAAGTTCCACTTGTAGACTGGTTAGCAGGGTTAGATCACATGGACTCAATGGAGAGCTAGCTATTTGGATACAAATTTGGTTTGAAGGTAGGAGGCATAGGGTGATGGTAGAGGGCTTTTTAAAAATCGGACTGCAGGCATGACCGTTGGTGTTCCGCAGGGATCGGTGCTGGGTCCATTGCTTTTTATCGTTTATATAAATGATTTGGACGTGAATGTAGGAGGTATGGTTAGTAAATTTGCAGATGATCCAAAAATTGTGGACAGCGAAGGTGGTTACTGTGGGACCTTGATCAGATGCGGCAAGGAGGGGCAGATGGAGTTTAATCTAAATAAACATGACATGCAACATTTTTGGTACAGTCAATCACAGCAGGGCTTATAAACTTAATGACAAGGTCCAGGGAGGATTGCCAAACAAACAGACCTCGGAGTGCAGGCTCACAGTTCCTCAAAAGTAGAGTTGCAGGTAGACAAAGTAGTGAAGGCAGCATTCGGTATGCTTGCTTTTATCGCTCAGTGCATTGAATATAGAAGTAGGGAAGTCAAGTTGCAGCTGTACAGGACATTGAATAGGCCACTTTTGGAATACCTCATTCAATTCTGGGCTCTTTGTTATAGGAAAGCTGTTGTGAAACTTGAAAGGGTTCAGAAAAGATTAACAAGGATGTTACCAGGGTTGGCAGGTTTGAGCTATAGGGAGAGGCTGAAAAGGCTGGGACTATTTTCTCTGGAGCTTCAGAGCTGAGGTGTGACCTTATAGGAGATTTATAAAATCATGAGGGGCATGAATAGGGTAAATAGCCAAGGTCTTTTCCCCAGGGTAGGGGAGTGCAAAACCAGAGGGCATAGGTTTAAGGTGAATGGGGAAAGATTTAAAAGGGGCAACTTTTTCAAGCAGAGGGTGGTGCATGTGTGGAATGAGCTGCCTGAGGAAGTGGCGGAGGCCAGTACAATTATAGCATTTAATAGGTATCCGGATGGGTACATGAATAGGAAGGATTTAAGAGGGATATGGACCAAATGCTGGCAAATGGGACTAGATTAGGATATCTGTGGGTGAGCATTGATGAATTAGACTGAAGGGTCTGTTTCTGTGCTGTACATCTCTACAACTTTAAGTTGAGATGTTAATTTGCTTTACATTATCTGTTCATTAAGGCCATTGTTCAAATGCTTTCTGCGCAAGATTGATTTTATATAATAAAGCCAAATAATGATAGCTTTTTGTGGACTCCTTTGGTCAATGAAATACCAACTTTAACTACTCGCTACTTTCTCACTCTATATTGGAAGAACGCATCATGCAACTCACTTTCATTGTTTAAATAATTTTTTTTTGTTTACCTGGGGAACATGTGCCACTTGATGCTGACAATCTGGACTGATACCAACAAAAGTGGTTTGTAATTGGGTGACTATGGTCCTGGCAAAGGGGATATCTGCCTGTGTATGCATTTATGGTGGGGGAGGTGCAGACATAGTAACGGACAACAGCATTAGTTGTTTCTGGCACGCATGAGTCAAACTAACCCTTTGGCGTACACATTGCATTCTTACCTTTGAGGCTTCATTCCTAACCCACCTGCAGTCTTACCGCCATCAAGCCCTTTTCCTGTCATCAGTAATTCTTAATCCACTTACTTGACTTAAATTATAATGTCACCTTCCAGATGCTAAACTACCTGACCTGGAAATGTGGGCTACAATTGTACAAATGGGGTGTACTCTTCGAATGAAGAAATATATTTGAAGCAAATCATTGATCTACTGGTTTTCCAACCCTTTAGAATCTTGGCTACAATTCAAATGAGAGGAAAGGCATTCTACATCACCTCTACAGCTTTAGCTCCCATTTCTTGATTGCCTTAGGAATTACAGCCAACATGGATGCATAGGTCCAGCAAAAACCACAGTGAGAGGATATCAGTTTTGTACTGTGCTTTCAAAAACATCTCAAAAATCCAAGACAGGCAAGGTTCTGATCACAGAAGGAGCTGAGTACCTTACAGTGCCAAAACCTCAACCCGAAGAATAAAATTCCTTTCAAATCATAACGTTAGCCCAATAATGGCCTCATGCTCAGACTCTCTTCCCCTCCCATCCGATTAGATATCGCTCTACAGCTGGAATTTCCTGGCACTTCCTGGGGTAGACGTCACTATCTTGCATGGTTTATTCATGCCATGTATTGAATTGAACTCATCTCTGCGATTTGTGATCAGCTGTTATGTTTTGCTACACCTCTGATACAGAGTAAGACTCTAGAATTTCAGCATCTGTTTTCAATAAGCAAAGAAAACACCTTAAAATTCATTTTTGAACAGCTTGAACATTGCGTATTTTGTGAAAACAAGGATTTTAACTGAAGCCAAAATAAAGCCAAATGTGTCACTGTAACTGACTATCCCCCTTGTCAGTCAGAGGAATCTGTAGTTCAAAATCCTCTAGGCTTAAATCATATACAAGGAACATTGGAAATTCAATCATATTGCATACTGATATACTGTTAACTAACTTCACTTACTCTCAAGAAAATACTCTAACTGAACCCCAAGCATACATTCTTCTATGGCCATAAAGTTGACACTTCAAATGAAGGTATTAAAAGGCACAAAATGATTCATTGGATAAATCTGGTCACATTTTTAAGAAATGTTACCTTTGGATGGTTTTATTTTTGGTATTGGAAATTAAAGATACCGAGAAAAATATCTGTTTAAAATCGTTCAATTCTCACCTATGGAATGGACGTGTTCCTAAGATTCACTACTTTTTTAAATTCATTCAACTTTGATTTGCTTTTTCACTTTTGGATACTCAGTAGTGATGTGATAGGAAATTGAGGTTTTACAGGAAAGAGGTCTAAGCAAATACAAGAGAAGACATTTTCAGATAGACCACAAGGTATGGCAAGAACATACTTCATAGTCTAAAACAAAACCCATGTAGACACCTTGCACAAGTATAAATAAACTTTCACCGGTCAGAATAATATGATATGATTTTTTATTTCTCCATCTCATCACTACCTTCAATATTCTGATTCAACTTTTAAAATGTTGCAATGTATTACATGTATTTGAATCAATGCACAACAATCTCATTATTTCATTTCCAAAACCCAGATGATCCTCACGACTTTCAACTTCCTTCTCAAACCAACATGCTCCAGATCTTCAACATTGTTCAACAGGTATCAAACTCTCATGGCTTTTCCTATAATTCACAAGGCCACCTATACTAACAGCAAATAAGCTATGTAATGAAAACTGTTCTAAAAATTTACATTCTTGACCTGACAATATGCAATACAGATCATATGATGTACACAAAACTTTTTTGGCACATCACTACTAGAATTTACTTTTCTAAATACAACTATCGACAATACAAACAAAGCCAAACACTTCAGACAAAAAGCTTAATTCAAATAGAAAAGCAGGCCATTGAATTATACAATATTGAGTAAAAGACATTGTTCTCAAAACCTAGTCAAATTAACGCCACAGAAAACAAAGAGGTGATAATGTAAATAGTTAGCTATAACAAAGATGGACACAGTTATGCTTTCTTTTTTTAAAAACGGCCACAGTAATGAAGGCTATTTTTGACTACAGCTCCACAACTAATATGTACCATTTGCATTTCTAACTTGAATATAGAAAGATCATTTTGGTGCTCTTGCTGTAAAGTGGTAGTGTCCTCACCTTTGGTCCAAATAATGGGTCTAAGTCCCGTTGCTCCAGAGGTGTGCCATAACAGGTATGAACAGGTTGATTCAAAATTTCTATATGGCATCACTTCCAAACCCAATTTGGCTCAGACTCAATAATTTTTAATCTAAAATGGTAAGCAATTAGCACCAGAAAACTGTAGATGATTACATCTCAGGAAGCAATAAGGCCAATTATCCAGCACAGCCAAACATGTCATCTCCAGATTAAGGGTTGAAACAGTGACCTCTGAGCTTTATGATCCAGATGTGTATTTACCCATTTGAAATATGTAATCACTCTGTGATTCTAATACAGGTAGTCCTTCAGCCCACAGTGTGCCTGCACTGGCTCTCTCCAAACAACTTTGCTCTTGGTACCATTTTCCCCACAGCCCAGTATTTATTTACACTGCCAGTGTTTATGCAATTCCTAATTAGAAAGCGAGAATGATACTAAATCTCCTTCCAGCACCTTATCAGGCAACCTATTCCAGATCCAGATTGTTACATAAGAAAACAAGTTTTGACCATGTTCCTATTCCTTTTTTGCCAATTGCCTTAAATGGATGACTTCTCCATCTTAATCCTTTTGGCAAGCAGATAGTTTCTCAACATTTACTGTCTAATTGCCATCCCAATATGGAGACAGCACTCACCCAGTACCACTGCGGGTTATGTCTAATACTGGAGTTACTTATGCAAGATGCATTTCTCAGTGAGGGGGGGGCTTTGGTCAATAAGCTTAAAAAAAACCTTAAGATCCCATGATCAATTACCCAACTAGCTAAAAAAAAAAATACCCTGCCAAGCCAGCCTCTGTCATCCTTTCATTAATTGACCTTGATGCGCCTTTCCAGGGTAAAATTACCCATCCCAAAAATTCACCAGTCCCCACCCACCGAACCCGCCACTCCACCAGGGTTGACCAAAACCTCAGAGGGGTCTCCACGAATGATTGACAGCCCGGTTGACCATTCACACAGCCAGAGGCGTCGTCAAGCGCGACATCAGTGGTACCGCGGGCCAACCAGGTGTGAGAGGGGGCGGGTGGGCGACCGGTTACGACCCTGCCTCACCTTTTAGCTGAGGCTCCGGCGCGTTGATGAATTTTTTAAACCTCTCCACCAGCTCCTTGTTTTTTACTCGGCCGCCTTTCTTCGCCAAGAAGTCGATGAGAGCATCTTCTCGCAGATCCTCCATGGTCCCGCATTCCGCCATTGGCTGTGTCGGGCAGTAGGTGCGTGGTTCTTTGACAGCCTCCGAAATAACGGACTCAATGAACACAACCCGCACGCGCCGCCCTCCTCCCGCTTGAAGTTGCAGCTGGCAGACTCCGGCCGCCAGTACGCCTGCGCGGCGCCCGGCCTCACCCTCACCACCGCGCCTGCGCAGAACTCTGACCAGTCCCCACTCCACATTGCATTCCATTCAGGAGAGCTATCGAGGAATGACATAGTTAAATTAAAGGGGTCCCACATTCGACACAAAGGGTCAGTATACAGCATGATAAATCAGAAACATTTTTATTCTGAGTTATTTTACGTAGACTATACAGCACAGAAACTGCTAAACTAGAGTGATTGATGTTGATAATCCACAGGTGTTTCCACCCATTTCTATCCATCTCGTCTCAACATCGTGGCCTATATGTCTATTGCCGTTTGTCTCATGTGCTCATCTAGTTTTCCTTTGAAAGTATCTAAAATATTTAGATTAACCACTGTCGCTGCTTCATATCCTGACCAATCTTTAGAGTGTTGAAATTTGTCTTGATTTATCCATTGAATTTAAAAGTAACTATCTTGTATTTATAGTTCCACACATTGGATGTTCATACAGATAGAAATCTCTCCAAGTCTATACCTCCAATACATTCATAATTTTAAAATCCCCTGTCAGGTTATTTCCAAATCTTTTGTAATAACTGTAATCTCTGAGTTAATGATGTCATCCTTGTAAATCTAATTTTTGCATTTTCTCCAGTGCTAAGTCAGAGCTCTTTACACATTTAGCGCAACTTCATTACTTTTCAATTCTGTACACTCAGAAATAAAAATCAGTACTTTGATTATTAATTGTTTTGTAGTGATCGTGACAAAGTAAGCTAGGTGGACCTCTTAGAATACAGATTCCCTTACTATAGCTGTTAATCTGGTCCAATCAGGGAGCCCAGCTGGCTGATAAGAATAGGAGTGTCAGATGTATTGCTCACTCAGCTGGTTCTGAGGGAACTGGACCAGTGTCAAGGGCTCTCTGAGTAAATGGTAACTTGGTGATGTGATAATAGCCTCTGTGGAGTTCTTTAAGTGGTAACAGGCAAAAAGCACAATTCTGAAGAAATTTGCTTGCAACAGTTGAATTTGAGGTGAGGGTAAGCATTTCTGGCACCATGCAGTTATTTGAGAAGCTTGACTTGTTCGATCCTGCCATCAAAGACAGGGCCCAGTATGTTGAAAGAAATGTATTTTTTTTCAGGCTAATGACATTGGGGTAGATGAAAAGCAGTGAGTAATTCTCCTGACAGCTTGCGGACCCACAACCTTTTCAGTTATTAGGCTCCTAACTTTCCCTGAGGTACCACATACTAAACCCTTTCAAAAGCTGATGGATTTAGTTAAGGCATATTATGACCCCAAGCCTTCTCTGACCCTGAGATGCTGCTGGGTTTTTTTCAACTTGGCATTTGAAAACCGGGGGAATGCATATCAGGATTTTTGACTATGTTAAGACAACTGGCAGAGGCATCTGATTTTGGTTTAACCCTTTAATGAGATACTGAGAGACCATTTGATATGTGGGATTAATGATGTAACTGTATAAAAGTGCCCAATAGTTGAAGCTCAACTGGATTTCAGACAGGCACTACAATTGGCTTTATCATTGGAAAATGCAGCAAGCAGAGCACATGAGTTGCAGAATATTCTGATGGAAGTTTGATTGAGCTGGCAGATCGCCACTTGAGTGAAAGCAATTGCATAGCTTTACTCTGGACATATCCAGAACAGAGGGACTCTGGGTCAGCCCACAGCAAAACCCCAAAAGAAAGCCATGTGGTTAAATTTTTTTTAGGATCCGTGCCAGTGAGCTGGTATTTGGACTCAGGACAACAAGAGTCCTGCTAGACTTAAACTGAGTAAGAGAACTCAGGCTGGTATCCAAGAGAGTGCACACTTTGGCAAGTCCACCTATATCTGGTTTGGAACAGTTAAATTGCTTAGCAACATTCAAATCAAAATAAGCGTTTGGCTAATTGGTCACCTGGTTCTAATAGATGTTGATCTGGCATGGTAGTTTCAGTGATCTCAGAACCAATCTTTAACAAAATTTGCACTGGTCTCCAATCCTCAGGTTTGCGCAAGACCTCCGCTAGACTGAACCTTTACAGATTAAGTGCACAACTTTGGTTCTGGACTCTTATGAGAAGCAGCTGGTTCAGTTACTATGGATTGTCCTAAAAGGCTCGGACCCAAGCTTGATGATGCAGAATTGGTTCAGAAAGATTCATAAGAGTCATACAGCAAAGAAACAGACTCTTCAGTCCAACTCATCCATGCTTACCAAGTTGCCCAAACTAAATTAGTCCCACTTACCTGCGTTTGGCCCATTTCCCTCTAAACTTTTCCTATTCTAGTACCTATCAAAATGCCTTTTCAATTTTGTAACTGTACCTGCATCTACCACTTTGTCTGGCAGTTCATTCCACATACGAATCACCCTCTGTGTGAAAACGTTGTCACTCCAGTCTCTTTTAAATCTTCCTGTTCTCCGCTTCAAAAGCCATCATCCTCTAAGTTGTTGGCACGTAATGATCCCAAGCGAGATCTGGTATTGACATGCGATGTCTCCTCATATGGCATTGGGGTGGTATCAGCTCATAAATGGTCCGATGGAGAGGAACGCCTGATAGTGTATGCATCCAGGACTTTGGCTAATGCAGAACATAAATACACCCAGACAGAGAAGGAAAGTTTGGCAGTCATATTTGGAGTCTAGAAGTTCCACCAATACCTTTATGGACATAAATTTGTACTAATAATGGATCACAAACCCCTGCTAGGTCTATTTAAAGAGGACAAAGCAGTGCCGCCCATAGCTTCAGACCAAATTCAGCAAGGGGCTCTATACTAAGTACGTATAATTACAAGTTGGAACACTGTCTAGGAGGCCAAGTAGCAAATGTGGATGCATTGAACCACCTTCTGCTAGCAGATACACCGCCTGTCATAGAGTCCAAAATGGTTTTAAATTTTCCGCACACACTTCCAATCACAGCTGACAATATCAGACTTTGGACACAAAGATCTGATTCTGGCAAAACTGAAACAGCTGGTGGTGATGGGGAGGAACCAAAGGGCCATCACAACCAGAACTGAAACTATTTTGGACCCAGAGAGTCCAGGTCACAGGAGAGGATGCCATATTAGTATTCTCGGGAGCAAGAGTGATTGTTTCAAGAAAACGTCAGCATCAGCACCACCCACCCCCACCTGCCCACAGATACTGGCTGAACTCCACCAGGGTCATCCAAGGGTTTCTAAACTGAAGATGTTGGCAAGAAGCTATGCCTGGTAGCCAGGATTGGATGCTGGCATAGCTTCATTGGTGGGGCAGTGCCAACAAGAACAAAAATTATTGCCAGTAGCTCTCCCACATTCATGCGAATAGCTGAGGAAAGCCTGCAATCAGTTACACGTCAACTATGCAGGTCCTTTCAGGGCTCACTGTTCTTAGTCCACTCAAAGTGGCTGGTCATGCATAGAGTTCATTCGTCAAACATGGGGATGATGATAGAAAACCTACATGCATCTTTTGCAATACATGGACTCCAGGACATGTTGGTCACAGATAATAGGCCATCATTTACCAGCATGGAATTTGAGTAACTCCTAAAGTCGAATGATATTCAACATACAAGGATAGCACCATACCATCCATCATCTAATGGCCTGGCAGAAAGAGCAGTCCAAACTTTGAAGGCAGTCTCAAAGTAAAGTGTCTACAGCTTCACTAGATGCCAAACTGTCCCGGTTCCTACTTGATTATAAGACCAACCTCATGCAACTTCAGGGATAGCTCCAGCAGAGTTACTAATGGGGAGAAAACTCCACACCAAGTTAAAACTGATCTTCCTGGACATGGTGGGGAGGTGATGAAACAGCTTCAGGAGTGCCAATGCTGGACACAAGACTCCGCTAACCGAAATAGACAGTTTACTTCAGGGGATGAATTTTGGTGTAGGAACCATGGGAATGGCCCTCTATGGGTAAGAGGCAGGGTTAATGTGAGGTTTTGTCCATTGACATACAAAGTTTGGGTAGGTGCAATGGTCCTGAACAAGCACATGGACCATAAGAAAGCTGTAAACTCTGAAATGGTGCAGGATCAAAACATGCCTCGCTCCTTGACAGCCTTTTCAATTGTTCCAGAACCCATGAGTTCTCCCTTTTCCATCAAGTGTTGAAGATATCTCGGAATCTGAAGTAGACACGGCAGATGTCGCCGCCTCAACGCCTTTGCCACTTGAAGCAGAGAATGGATTTCTGCTGAGACACTCCAGGCGCAAGAGGCGACCTACTATACGTTACATACCACCTGTGTCAGAGTTAGAGTTGGCAGAACCTGACCCGCTGCTAAAATGCCCCAGGAGGAACTACAAAAAAAAAGGCCTATGTCCTCAGACAAAAGAGGGGGAGGGATGTAGCGTTTGACACGGTCAATCAGGAGATTGGACATGGTCTGTTAGCCGCTGAGATCAGTCAGAAACAGGGGCTCCATACCTCTACAATCTGGCAAATGGACCACAGTCAGATGTGCAAGTCCAGTGCAACCAGTCTGGAATGTTGTAACAAGTCAGTCAGGAAGCTAAACAGATCTCAGTCAGCGGTCTGTTCCTTCAACATTTGGGGCTTTCTCTCCAAGTTGGTCAGTGGGATAGGCCATGGTCAGTCCTTGGATCTGTTCACTGAAAGTCAAAGTACATTAGCAGAGGCCAGTGCTGCAGTAGGGAAGTTGAGAACTGAATTGTGGAGATTAGAGGTAGTGTGCTGGGATGCTGAGAAGATAACAGTTGTGAAGGGGGCCAACTCAACGTGTAAGAGGGTGGGAAAAATACCACATGAGCAGGAAAGGGGTACTGCAGGGTGTGTGCTCCATGTTCAGCACCACCATAGTTTCAAAGGGGAAACAGTGCACTACTATGTTTGATATGACTGTGGTATTTTTCTTTCACTCATTCTTTCATGGGATGTGGATGTCAGTAGTTAGGCCAGCATTTATTGTCCATCCCCCAGTTGCTGGGAGGGCAGTTAAGAGTCAACCACATTGTTGGTCTGGAGTCACATGTAGGCAGATTTCCATCCCTAAAGGGGAACTAGATGGTTTATTCCTGACAATCATTAGAATCTTATTATTGAATTCAAACTCCACCATCTGCCATGGCAGGATTTGAATCCAGGTCTCCAGAACATTAGCTGGGTTACTAGTCTAGCGATTATACCACTAGGTCATTGTCTACCCTTATTTGGGAGATAATAAGTTAAATGTCCACATAAAAACAAAACACTGTACCCAAATGCTAAAAATCTGGAACATACACAGAAAATGCTTGAGATATGCAGCAGGTCTAGCAGAATCTATGGAAGGAGAAACAATGTTAACAGATTTTTGTACAGTCATTGATACTAATTTTATTATAACAGTGCTTAAATATAGCAATATTGGGTGATATAGATCTTCACACCTTTTAAAGATGTGAAGCTGTTCTATGGGGAGATGGGGTGGGGGGGGGGGGGGGGCTTCAGGGAAGCATCAGTTTATATTATATGATACCAGATATGAATCAATTGGTCTCCTTTTAAACAATGTAACCAAAATGCTCAGTTATCAGATGAAAACTAAAGTACTTTCTGGCTTACACCTTTCTTGACCAGTTCAGGTCTTTGTTGCAGTATATTTCCTGATGCATTGAAAGACTTTGAATGAACCAGCAGATACCACACACTGGTGTACATTGATTTCTTATGTGCACCAGTGTTGTGTAGCAGGTCAAGTACGTGATCTGCACCTAACAGATATGGCCTCCGGCAGGTGTCCTAACCTGCTGTTGCTGCATAAGATGTCTAAGATTTATATTATGAAGTCACAAAAGTTTTTGTGGCAGAGGCATTAGATGGGTTAGATACAAGCAGATTCAGCATGTTTAGTGTTTTCACAGAACATGCCACTTGAACGTATGCTTTAGCATTCCAAACAGAACTCGACACTCCTATTCAAAAAGGGAGGGAGTCAAAAACGGGTAACCATAGGCTGACTATCTGAATATCTATTGTTGTAAAAATATTGGAATTAATTAAGAAAATAGTAGAACAGTTGGAAAATCATAATCTAATCGGGTAGCCAGCATGGGTTCTTGAAACAGAAATAATGTCTGACCAACTTATTAGAGTTTTTCAAGGAAGTCTCCTCCCAAGTGGATAGGAAGGAACAAGTAAATACGGTGTATTTGGACTACCAGAAGACATTTGACAAGGTACTTCACAAAAGATTAAGGTGTAAAATAAGAGTGCATGGTATTGAAGGTAATATGTTGGCATGAATAGAAAATTAGTTTTCAGGTTGGCGACCTGTATTAGTGGGTTCCACAGGACCAGTCTGGGACCGCAACTGCTTAAAATATATATTAATGGCTTGGAGGAAGGAAACTAACGTACTGTGGCAACATTTGCAGATGATGCAAAAATAGGTGGAAAAGCGAGTTGAGAGAAGGCTACAGTTTACAGAGAGATGGTGATTGCTTAAGTAAGTGGGCAAAATGTTGGCAAAGCGGGTATAACTTTGGAAAACATGAATTGTTCACTTTGGAAGGGAGAGCAAAAGAAAAAGTATTACTTAAATGGAGAAAATTGCAAAAAACTGCAACACAGAGACTTGGGGCTTCTTGTGCATGGAACACAGAGCAAGCACACAGGTGCAGAAGGTGCAGGAAGGCTAATGGAATTACTTGAGGATGGATGTAGTTATATTGGAGGCAGTTATATTGGAGGCAGTTCAGATTGATTCTGGAGATGAGGGGTTTGTCTTTTGAAGAGAGGTTGAGAAATTCAGGCCTCTACTCGAGTTTAGAAGAATGCAAAGAAATTTGATTGAAGTCTAAAAGATGCGAAAGGGGATTAACAAAGTATATGTAGAAAGGATGTTTCCTCATGTGGGGCAAACCAGAATGAGAGGTCATAGTGTTAGGATAAGGGATAGCAAATTTAAAAGAAATTACTTTTCTCTCAAAGGGGTTGTGAATCTGTGGATTTCTCTACCCCAGAATGTGGTGGATGTTGAGACATTGAGTAAATTTAAGGAGGAGATAGACAGACAGATTTTTGTTTTAATTGGTAATGTGTTGCAAAGTTATGAAGAGCAGGCAGGAAAACTAAGTTGAGGCTGAGATGAAGTCAACCATGATTGTATCGAATGGTGAACAGGCTCCTGGTTCTCATGATCTTACATTCTTATTTTGACCCTTAGTTCAGAAGGTTTGGAGTATAAAAGTAGGGAAGTCTTGCTGCAACTGTACGAGCTGCTGATGAGACCACATGTGCAGTACTGTGAGCAGTTCTGGCCATCTTATTCAAGGAAAGATATTATTTCATTGGAGGCAGTTCAGAGAAGGTTCACCAGGATGATCCCTGGTATGCAGGGATTGTCTTAGGAGCAAAGAATAAACAGGTTGGGACTCTGCTCTTTGGAATTTCAAGGAATGAGAGTTGATCTCATTGAGACGTATAGGATTCCTAAGGGGTTTGACAGGGTAAATGCTGAGAGGATGTTTCCTCTCATGGGAGTGTCTAAAACCAGAGGAAATAATCTCAGAATTAAAAGGCGCCAATTTAAGATTGAGATGAGGAGTAATTTCTTCCCTCAGGGGTTGTGTCTTTGTAACTCCTTACCACAGAAAGCTGTGGGGTGGGGCTACAGTCCTTGTGAATACATAAGGTTAAGGTAGATTCTTGATCATTAGGGGACATCAAAGGTATGAGGTAGAGGCAGGAAAGTTGATGTGAGGAGTATCGAATGGTGAAGCAGGCTTGATGGCCTACTCCTGTTCCTATTTCTTATAGTCTTACCTATTTTCAAGAAGTTCCTATTTCTGATTCTGATATGGCAGGGTGGCCACGGGTACTTTAATAAAGTGTTCAATTTTATTTTTGGTTGGTAGATTATTTAGAAAATGTCTGCATCCTTTTTTTAAAAGGAAGTTGCTTATCTTTAAATGCATGTTTTGATGAGGTGTCTTATCAGTAAGCTTGGAATTGACCACTTTTGGCTTATCATTGTACAAATGTGTGTTTCAGTTGTGTTAAATATATTGTGAGGAAAAATAGGCTGAATTTGTCAAGACAGTTTATATACCAAAATTACCAAAAACTTAACATGTCTGAGAATTTCACAATGGTAAATATTATTTTTTACTTTTAAATATTTTGGCAATTATCTCCATTTCAGCTAAAGCACACTTGCAATTCTCACCCAGGCTCTTCCCACTTAATTTATGGGTCAAGATAGCTCGCATTTATGTTGCTTCCATGTGAAAAAAGATAAAACGTAAAGTCAATCATGAGAGGTTACATGCAACAGGCTGAGATAGCTCAATGATCACTTGTTGAAAACACAAACTTCCATGTATTCATGTACCAATGATCAACTTTACAAGCTGCCAGTTAGTCATTCATTTCATTTGTTAACCTTTCAGATTTTACAAGAATTTGTTTTATTTATCAGTGTTAGAATAATATTGTTTGAATGGTGGGAATGAAGTTATTAGAAGGGGTCAGACCATCACATTTCATTTTCTGTCACTGATCGTTACATGCAAAATTTAGATGTAGATATTTTTAGATGAGCTGACGGTTTCTAAAATTTGCAATTTTAAGTTTTGTGATAAAATGCCTGTCCTGAAGAACTTGTAACAAGTAACCAGCTAAAATACAGATTCAGTTTCCACAAAGTTACTTTCTGAATAATGACTAACCATTGTCTAACATGAAGAATAATTGTCTTCCTGTTAAGTTGCAGAGGTTTTGAGATAAAAAGTTGTTCCGGCTATGAATACATCAGCAATGGTTATTTTTTTATTGTTGGAGTTGTACATTGTCTGGCATTTTGTGTAGCACAAATGTGACTTGCCACCTTTCAGCCAAACCCAAAATGTTGATCAGACCTTCAAGCATTTAGATATACACTGCTTCAGTATCTCAAGGAGCCTGACCTTGGGTTAGTGGAAATGTCATTGTTGAAGCAGCTGAAGATGGTTGGACCTAGGACCCTATCCAGAGCAACGCCCACAGTGATGTCCTGGAATTAGGATGACCGGCGTCTAGCAACCACAACCATCTTCCTTTGTGCTGTATGACTCAGAGTAGAGATTTTTCTCAATGATACCCATTGGCTTTAGTTTTGCCAGAGTTCCTTCATACTACACTCAGGCAAATGCTGCCATGATATCAAGAGCAGTCACTCTTGCCTTGACGGTCAAGTTCACATATTCTGCCTTTTTTTGGATCAAAGATGTTATAAGGTCAGGGACGGAGTATCCTTCAGAATTCAAACTGAGCATCACTGTGTAAGTGCACTGTCAACAACACTTTCTGTTACATGACCTGATGATTGTGAGAGGACTGATCGGGCAGTAATTGGAGAGGTTGGATTTGGCCTGTGTTTTGTGGACATGACCTCATTAGATAATTTCCTATATTGCTGGCTAGTTGTAGTTGTACTGGAACAGCTTGGCCAGGTGCAGAGCTATAATTCTGCAGCATATTTTCAGTACAATTGCTGGGATTTCATCAAGGCTCATAGCCTTTGCAGCATTCTTCAAATGCCTTCAACCATTTCTCAGTATCACGTGAAGCAAATCAATGATGGTGGAAACATGTGGAAGAGGCTGAGATGGACCATTCACTCAGCACTTCTAGCTGAAGATGCTTGCAAATGTTTCAACTTTTTGCATGAAGGCGCTGTGCTTCCCCATCAGTGAAGATTGGAATGTTTGTGGAGACCGCTCATTCTCCTGTGAGTTGTGTAATTTCCCACCATGGTTGAATGTCACAGAACTGTGGAGCTTCATTCTGATTCATCAGTGATGGCATCAATCATGCGCTGAGTTGTTTGGCGTGCAAGTAATCCTATTGTGCAGCTGCAACAGGTGGCCCATCTCATTTATGTTTTCCGATATGTCTAGCACTGCTTCTGGCATGCCCTTATATGCTCCTCATTGAACCAAGGTTGATGCCTTGGCTTGATCGTACAGGTAGAGTGAGGGATATGCAGAATAATGAAGTTACATGTTGTCGTTGAATACAATTGTGATGGCCCATCTTGCCTCATGGATGCCCAGTTTTGCAGTGCTAGATCTATCTGAAATTTAGCACCACATGACACAATGGAGTTCAGTGTGAAAACAGACACTGCCTTCACAGTGACTTTTAGGTAGTCACTCGTACCAATACTATCATGGACAGATGCTTCTGTAACAGGTAAATTGGTGAGGACATGTCTATGTAGGACAGACCAGGGAAGGATGGAAGATTTCCTTCCCTAAAGGAAATGAGCGAACCAGATACTGTTAACAATGGTGCCATGAAACTAGCTTTCAGTTTTCATTAAATTGAATTGAAATTTCACCAGCTGCCATGTTGGGATTTGAATCAGTGTCCTCTGGGCATTAGCATGGGCTTCTGGATTACTGTGTGATGAGATTTAACCTGAATGTAGCACGGTAAGGAAAAATTATAATTTCTTTAAAATAGCTACGGAATCTGTCAGTTTTAAAGAATATTTGAAAAGAATTTATGAGTTGGCATCAGTTATAAAATAATTAATTACACTTTTATAGCAACAGAATTGGCCATTCAGTCCTTCAGGCCTATTCCACCATTCAGTGAGATCATGACTGATATGCAGCCTTACTCCATATACCTGGCTTTGGCCCATATTGCTTAATACCTTTTTTGCTTAACAAGAATTTATCGATCTCTGATTTAAAATTAACAACTGGCTCAGCATCCACTTCAGTTTGTGGAACAGAGTTCCAAACATCTATTACCCTTTGTATGCAGAAATGCTTTCTAATACCTCTCCTGAATGGTCTGCCCCTTATTCTTAGATTATTCCCCCAGTTCTAGAATCCCCAACAGTTGAAATAGTTTCTTTATTTACATATTTTTTAGTTAATATCTTGAGGACTTCAACCAGAGCACCCCTTAACCTGCTAAATTCTAGCGTAAAACAGGCCTAATTTGTATAGCCTCTCCCTATTAACCCCTGAAGTCCAGGTATCATTCTAGTAAACTGATATTGTATTCCTTCCGGGGCCAGTATATCCTTTTAAAGGTGCGGTGCCCAGATCGGCTCTCAGGACTCAAAGTGGGATCTAACCAGTGTTTTCTATAACAGCAGCGTAACTTGTACATCCTTGTACTCCACTTTTCTACTTAGAAATCCCAGTATTCTATTAGTTTACTTGACTATTTTCTACATCTGTTTGACATTTGAAAGATCTATGCACCTGAACCACCAAATCTCCTTTGACAGCTGCTATATTTAAATTCATACCATCTAGAAAGGACCCGGATCTATCCTTTTTCGGTCCAAAATGGATAAGCTCATACTTGCTTACATTGAACTCTATCTGCCACAGATTTGCCAAATCACTTCGTCTGTCAATATCCTTTTGTAATTTTATGCTATCATCTACACTGTCTACAATGCAACCTAATTTACTGTCTTCAGCAAATTTGGATATATGACTTATTAATGACTTGGATAATGACATAAGAAATAATGTGAATAATTGAGGCCCTAACACAGATCCTTATGGGATACCAATTTAAATACCTCCCCATTTGCTCTACTTGTCACTTGCCAATCAAACAATTTCCTAGCCATGTCAGTAATTTGCCATCTATTCCATGGGCTTCTAACTTAACAGCCTCCTATGTTGAACTTTATCAATTGCCTTCTGAAGTCCACATAAACAACATCCATAGACATTCCCATGTCCACTACCTTAATAATCTTAT
>NW_025966345.1:0-28613 GCF_021869965.1 Rhincodon typus
ACGTATTTCTATATTGAGAAATGTATATGATTGCAGAGTGCCTGGCAGTCACTATTCATCAGAATCTCTGCTGTAGGCAAGGAAGAATGGAAAGCCTTGGTTTCAAGAAATGTTTCAAACTGTGCTTAACTCTCAAAATTTATTATCTGACTTTCTGTGTCGGTTTTCTGTGTCCTGTTTCTTATGTTTTGCAACTAGTGCCTACATTGGAATTGGCAAAGTTAAGCTTCTTTTATTATTTGGGCTGTTTTTGAAATGTCTTTTGAATTTATTTCAATATCTATTATTGAATGCAAAGTATAATTTCTAGTTATTCACAAATACCCAAAAAAGTTTGTTTTGGACTATGAACTAAAAATGGGAAATGATACTTCTTTAAACCAAGGAAACTGTGTAAGAAACTTTAAAAACAAGTTACTGGAACATATAATGAGTTGTATCTACAACTGTTGGCTTATTCCAACAGTGAGGTAACATTCCAGACTGAATGGCACCACCACGTGTGCTCAGGGCAGTTTTGTTTGATAACAGTCCTTTGATTGGTCTTTCAATTGGGACCAGTTGTTATGGGTTCAGTAAGGGTAACAACTACCTGATTGGTTCCTATGCAGGTAGCTACAGTCTTGGGTGTGGACAATACAGCAGAAACATTTATTGGTGCGAAGAGAAAGGATCCATCTCTCCCTGTCTCTCTTCTGTATAGGGAAGTAAAACAAAATCCCTAGTAGGTAGCTACTCTCCCTCACCTTTCTCTAAGTTGTTCTGTCTACAAATCCTCTAAGGAAAAGAAAAGAAGGAAAACATGATTACCTTCAGAGGCACTGAAAGGCAAATCCTGAATCGGTGAATGAAATACTAAAAATTGGTATGTCCACAACTTCATGTCATTAGCAAAGAATCGGAATTAGTCAAAAGAAAACAACCCATCAATGACTGTGATCCAGACTGGTTATAGAAATCTGCATCTCTGACTTGTCCTGACTCTGTGTGTCTATGTCTATGTAAATGAGTTTTGAGTTTTTTCTTGTTCACCCGTGGGATATGGGCATCGCTGGCTAGGCCAGAATTTATAGCCTGTCCCTCGTTCCACTTGAGAAAGTGGTGGCGAGCTGCAAGGTTAAGAGTTTAAATTATAAAGTTCTAGATTAGCAATTGAACTTATTTATTTTTGCCATTGGTTAAAAGAAAAAGCTTAATTACAATTGTTAATTTCTTGAAAATGAAAAAAAAACCTGCTGAGGATATTCTTTTACAAACACTAAGAATACTGGAGAATTTCAACAGGTCTGGCAGCATCTGTAGAGAGAATTAGAGATACCAGACTCGAACTTTCTTTCTCTGTACAGATGCTGCCAGACCTGCTGAGATTCACCAACATACTCTGTGTTTGTTTCAGGTTTCCAGCATCTGCAGTATTTTGCTTTTATTCAAGTGCATATTCTTTTAGCCCGAATTAAACAGTTATGTAAAATTGACTAATACAGCGATTTAACCAATTTTTGTGACAACTCGGGACTAGTGGGACTTGATTTTCAGCACTTTACTCCCAATGAATCGTTGTGAAATGCAAGGTAATATTTAGAGTTTTATTTTAAATTTTGCACACTAAATCCATATGATGTACATTTTATTAGTTTTTTTTAAAATAGTACAGTTATTTAAAAGGTACAGGCACTAGGGAAATTCACAGTGAATCTGAAATACTTAGCATTCGATGATCTCGGTTATTTCTCCTATGTTAGTGAGAGTGTCCATTCACTTCCATCAGATAATTTCTGGTCACACTTAACATAATCTAAAGCATTATTTAACAGAGAAATGATATTATTTAAGAGTAATATTTTGATGAAATGATTTTGCATTTCTAAGGAAATCCATGCAAACTTTTTACACACCTGGACGAAGAAGGGATAAACAATTACTTACAATTAAAACAAATAGCTGATGATCTGTGAAGAAAAGAATTAAATGTTAAAGCAGAATTCTAAGTGACCAATTATGTAGCATGTTTTCTACATTATTACATTGCCACAGCAGAAAAGAAATATTTTGACATTTGATTTTGACCCAACATTGCCACACATAACTCAGTTGCTAGATATTTTTGTAAGCTACATTTCTAGCTATACAACTGCTTTTTGTAAACTGAATTCTCAAGTGATCAAATAAAATTTCACTAAAGAAGCTTGAGTGTTAAGTTTGAAATTATGGTGCATTTTTCCTTACGATAACTTTGGAATGTTAATATTTAAACACATTTGCTTTGTAAAATAAATCTAGATAACCCTGTGTTTCTAGGTTCCATTCTAATATTGAAACCTGAGCTACTAATGTCAATCTATATTTTCAATGCATCACCATCTTCTTATTTTGTTTTCGTTTTTATTTAATTAGCCTGCTCGTCTAGTTCAAGATGAATATCTGGTGCTGCACAAATGTTCTTTCTCTGTAGGAAAAGAAAATTGCTTTGTCTGGTTGCTTCCTATCAAAACTGACATTCCTAGATTTTGTATTTGTGCTTTGGATGCCAATGACATAAGAAAGATATTAACTTGTTTTTAAAAGTGGCACTGTTGTACAAGATATTATTGAAAAATCAATTTAAAAAATTTAAACCATTACGTTTTCATCTCTTTATTTGGCAAAAATTGTGGTTAGTTGTGGCCCTTTCCACACTTATCATTATGTGACCAGATAATTATCCAGCACAGATTGATGCTGTGAGCATAGGCTATAATTCACCCTATCCTTATCTGTAAGCAATAGCCAAAAGGTTTCCAATAAATGCCAGCATAAGCTGCTGTGACACTCTCTTGAGACCCTTACCCTCCATGCACTTTGCTGACCACTGCAGAAAGCTACCTACACTCACAGGGTCCGTAGCTTATAACCCAAAGATACTCGTCCTTTCTGTTTGGATGTCTGATAATAAGTGAATAATACCCTGTACCTGGTTTTACTGGCAGCAAACAACATTTGGAGCCTATTCTTTTATGTTGTGCTCTGAAATCTTTCCAGGTTGTTTTGACATAAGAAGTCATGCTGAAATCCCATAAGCCTGACTTTTTCTGTCATTTGAGCTACAAACTTCCTCAGGCTTGATGTCTTGCTAAAATTAATATTTTATGTTAACTTTATTTAAACATATGAATTAAGATAATTATTTGATGTCTTTCCACAAATACTCTATCTTTGTAAAATTTATGCAATAAATTTATACAAGCTGTAAATACAGATGACAGTGTGGAATAGTGCACAAATTAATCTTGTCAAAATGCATAGTTTCCCATCTCCTACAAGATGTAAACATTAAAAAATGGACTAAAATTATCTAAGCTTTATTATTCTAATTTCCTTTGTTTTGTCAAAGGTTGCTTCTTAAATATTTTAGCAAAACTTATTTACATCACCAGGTAGAGTCCAATAGCATTTATCTGAAATATTTTTCAAAGTTATTACCAATAAATTGCACTTTCTCAGCTGTTTTATATATGAAAATACAGAAGATGGTTATTAAAGAATTTTTTAAATTACAAATAAGCAAAAATGGCAGATTTAAACCATCTGGATGTTGATCCTGTGCTATATAGTTGAGTTACAAAATAAGTGCCATATCCCCAGTGCTACCATTCTCCAGCATCCAAGTAATCTGTGAAAAGCGAAAGCAACAGAGCAAAAATATGGACAAGTTCAAAGGGAAAATAAGTTGTGGCAAATTCCTTTTTGATTACCAAAAAGGCAATAGAAGTTCAAAGAGGCTTATGACAATAGCTCACCTTCCTGCTTAACCAATGATATTAGCTCTGGAAATCGTTCACTTCTTTTTTGAATAGTTTCCACGGCTGTGTTTCTTTTTTTCAGAAAAGCTATCATTTTTCAAATAATCTATCCACACAGGCATAATCTGTCTTTTCAATATTTAAAGTGCCACAATCACATTTCCCCAAAGTGAGATTAAAATGATTCAGCTCTCTAAGCTTGTCATGATAACTGGGGGCTTTTAAATATTAATGGCTTTTCACTGAATATTTTTTGGAGCTTGTATATTTGCTACCATCTGACAGGTCTAAAAATGAACAAGGCTTAACCAGCATCTTGTATGAAGACAATAGAGTGCTTTATTGTTTTATATTGGGTGATGCCGGCAGTACAATTCATTTCTTAATTAGTCTGTACACTACTCTTTAGCATGAATCACAAACCTTTAGTTGCTGATGCACTATAGCTTTTAAGCAGTTTCATCCACTTTGCTCAGAGCACTGCATGCTCTATGCATTCTTAGTGTTAACTCTTCTATGTGTAGAATATTATACCTATTATATTAATTGTCATATGCCATTTACAAGTCCACTACCCCAACAATTTTAGATATGATATAAAAACAGAAAGGCTGGAGAAACTCAGAAGTTCTGGCACCATCTTTAGAGGGAAAAACAGAGTTAGTATTTTGAGTCTAGTGACCTTTGTCAGAAGTGGGCCAGTTTCTGTGTTCTCTCCGCAGATGCTGTCAGACCTGCTGATTTTCTCCAGCACTTCCTGTTTTGTTTCAGATTTCCAGCATCCACAGTTCTTCGCTTATATTTCTTTTAGATCTGATGTTTGTTTTGTTTCTCATACCAGATCCAATGTGCGAATTACTGTACTGGTTACCATCAACTTCACCTTGGTTCAGAGGATTAATGTAGAGAATAAAAACATTAATATAGATCATTAACATCATTGACAGTGGTAGGAAAATAGCAATTATTTACCATTAATCTGTCCATCAATGCTGAGTTTGGGTTCTACCAGGACTACTCAACTTTAGATCACATTGTTGCCTTGGCCTCAATGCAAATAAAATTGCTGAGCTCCAGAAATGCCCTTTACATCTAGGCAATATATATAACAAATTGTGCCATCAATGAACCTCAGTAAAACCAGATTCAAAGAATAAGCATGATTGGTTGTCATATTTCCACAACTGAAAGCCAAGGATTACACTTTTAATAGGAGCAAAAAAAAGACTCATGTCTAATTTTCCTATTTTGCTGAGCACTGGTGATGCTCAACTCCCTGGTTTTTCAATTGGTTTTCTTCTGTTCTAAATCCATGGATCACAGGCAAAATAAAACTGCGTGAAGAAAGGGATGACAAGCAGAAGGTTAAGTTTGCAGATGATACAAAGATAGGTAGGGGCACAGGTAGTATTGAGGAGGAGGGGAGGCTGCAGAAGGATTTGGAGGTTAGGAGAGTGGGCAAATAAGTGACAGATAGAGTATAATGTGGGAAAATGTGAGGTCATGCATTTTGTTAAGAAGAATAGAAGCAATGACTATTTTCTAAATGGGGAGAAAATTCAGAAGTCTGAAGTGCAAAGAGACTTGGGAGTTCTAGTCCAGGATTCTCTCAAGGTAAACTTGCAGGTTGAGTCAGTAGTTAGGAAGGCAAATGCAACTTTGGTATTTATTTTGAGAGGACTTGAATATAAAAGCAGAGATGTACTTCTGAGGCTCTGTAAGGCTCTGGTAAGGCCACATTTGGAGTATTGTGTGCAGTTTTGGGCTCCATATCTCAGAAAAGATGTACTGGCCCTGGAGTGGGTTCAGAGGAGGTTCACAAAAATGGTCCCAGAAATGAAAAGCTTAACATAGGAGGAACGTTTGAGGACTCTGGGTCTATGCTTGATGGAGTTTAGGAGGATGACGGGGATTTAATTGAAACTTACAGAATACTGAATGGCCTGGACAGAGTGGATGTTAGGAAGATGTTTCCATTGGTAGGAGACACTGGGACCCAAAGGCACAGCCTTCGAGTAAAGGGAAGACCTTTTAGAACAGAGATAAGGAGAAACTTCTTCAGCCAGAGAAAGGCGAATCTATAGAATTCACTGCCACAGAAGACTGTGGAGGCCAGGTCATTGAGTATATTTAAGATGGAGATGGATAGGTTCTTGATTGTCAAGGGGATCAAGAGTTATGGGGAGAAAGTGGGAGAATGAGGTTGAGAAACTTATCAGCCATGATTGAACGGTGGAGCAGACTTGATGGCCTGAATGGCCTAATTTCTGCTGTGTCTTTTGGTCTTGTGGACTCCAGGGCATATCATACCTAATAGATGTTTATGATTTTGCAACAAATGCTTGAGTGGCATAACTACCACTAATAAAAGAAAGAAAAGATCAATACATTGCATGCATGCTAATTCCTTGCCCATTTTGGCTGTATAGTGCTGAGTCAATTTGTCAGATATCTGCAACAGTCCACTTGGAAGAATTCTGCCTTGACTGTGTTTTGCACTTTTGTACATTGCCAATTTTTGGAATATATCTTGCAAATCTGTATCTGTAAATCATTAAGACTAACTATTTTACAACTTTTAGCTGTAATAATTTTCCACTTTTGTTTTATTCTTCACCTATTTTCAATGCCAGGCAAGGCTTTGACATTCCTCCTGCTGCAGCCTTCTAGCCCTAAGCTTCCAGCACATAGTACCATCCGCAGAACTGCCATTGATTTGATTGGGCGTGGTTTTACCGTGTGGGAACCTTACATGGACGTGTCGGCTGTGCTGATGGGACTTCTGGAACTCTGTGCTGATGCTGAGAAACTCCTTTCAAAGTAAGTAGATAATTGAAAGAACATAAACCTGAACCAGTTTGAAAAAGATGAATTGATTGCAAAGATTTTATTCTATAATTGCTTAAAATAATTCCCGTGATATCCTGTACCACGCAGGGGGTCAGATGATTCCAATTGCAAGCTATGAAAGAGGGGCAGTAAATTATTTAGGTGGTTTTTCTTTTATTGGTTACAAAGTATTAACAATAACAAATACCTACATTTCTATAGTGCTTCTATTATAAACTATGGGCCAAATCACTTTGCAGAGACATAATTGGATACAGGTTGACATTAAAGAAAATATAGAAAAGACTAAAATCTTGTGTAAACAGTCTTTGCATATTTTAACAGTGAAATGTTTGTACAAATATTTGTTGTTATAACATTCTCTGTATCTATGACCCTAGTCTTTCCACTCTTCCACCTTGTTAAGCAATAGCAAAAGCAGACACTATTCAATGCACTTCCTGCTCTATTTATCCTCGGATATACCAATTCACATTTTTATCCTATGAATGGTGTATGCCACTAATCTACACACTTTTTAATCTTTGACTTCCAGTGATCTTTTCACAATTTTTGTTATACGCCATAATTTGTTGCTCTCACCTGAGGTATATCACTGCCAATATCCCACCGAATGAGGGAAAGTTGCATTAGACATGACAAGGTGTAGAGCTGGATGAACACAGCAGGCCAAGCATCATCAGAGGAGCAGGAAGGCTGACGTTTCAGGCCTAGACCCGTCTTCATTAGACATGTTTGTTTTCTGACATTTAACTTCCTATCGTTCTATAGAGCTACACTCATTCAATACCATGGACCTGACTCTATCTCTGTTGCAGATGGGTTCTGAATGAGTTAACATCTTGCACTGAGTATCTTAATTTTAATAAAATGCCTCTTAAGTTGAACTTTCTTTGACATCATCTAACACGCAATTTATTCTTTAATTTTAGCTTCCTTTTGAGAGAAAGAAAGATCTTAAGGTATTAGCTGTAACATCCTAGTTTAATGGTAAAATAAAGTTAATTTGTCTGAGTCACAATGTCAAATTCAGCCATTCCTCAATATATCTTGATGTCAACAGCATTAAAGTTTGAGATATTTTGAACAGGAAGGCTGTAGTATTATGTTAGCATTTTTGAACTTCTGTTTTTAACATTGAAGATAATAAATTTGATGTATGTATTTTTTAAAGTAGTAATGTCTTAAAATGTCAGAGTGTAATGTTGCAAATATATCAGTTAAACCATTTATGAGAAAAGTATTTTTTTTACAAATCATTACAATTACCTAGTTTTAGCATCTCTCATTTTAAATTGACATTTCAATGTGGAATCATGGGTAATTCAGTACTATGACTCACTATAAATAGGCTTGACCCAATATAATTAACGAATGATTATTTTTAGACATTGAATCTCAAAGATTATAAAGCAAAAACACATTTGGTGATGAATGGAACCATTATTTTGCCAATAGCATTTTTAAAGGGAATTATGTATTTTTATCGCTTGGAAAGCACATGCCGTGGTGTCTGTCCAGGAGAATCTTCATAAACTGGACTTTTTATCAGGAGAGTAATGTTGTGAATTTGTAAATTCTTAATATGATATTATCATACTGCTGCTGCAGAAATTGAAGTGCAAGTGCTATTCACCGGTAATCATTATCTAGTCAGGAACCTGAGGGAGGATGTGAGCTTTGAATTGCTGAGTGATTTCATCACTCAATGTGGATATACTACATAAATGATTCTGACTTGCTGTGACCCCTTCTAATATAGTTACACTGAAAGTGTAATCTTTCAATGTTTATTAGAAAGGGGCTAATGCAAGGCAGCACATTGCGTTTACCACAGCCAGAGTTAGAGATGAGATGTGGTTGCTGGTGGGAAATTAGATTTTGTCAGTAAATTTCTTTTTCTCTCTGCCCAGCAGCAAGCTGATGTCAGAAATTAATATTTCTACTTTTGTCAAAGGGTAATAATTAGCCTACTGAGCTCGTGATTCAAAATGAGGTATTTTTAAAATAATTCTATCTCTTAACGCTTTTTTTTAAAAAACGTGAAGCGTGTCATTTCACGCTCTGCAATAATCACCTAGTTTTTAATACTATTTTTTTCTCTAAGATTGTAACTGTTGCTAAGATGTTTTTGTAGCAATATGTATGCAAGATTAATGTTGCCAGCAACAAATGCACCTAGATATTAAAATTATTGAAAGGAAATAAAGAAAGAGTTGCATTTATGTAATATCTTTCATGATCACAGATACCCCAAAGCATTTTACAGACAATGAAGCATTTTTGAAGTGTAGTCACTGTTTTAAAGGGGGAAAAAGCAGCAGTTATGTAGCATTGGTGACCATTGTAACATCCATGTGTTGATGATCATATAATCTGACTTTGTCATGTTGATTGAGGGATAAATAGGCATGGATAGGCTGGGTCCTTTCCCCGGGGGGGAGGTCAAAAACTAGAGGGCGTAGGCTTAAGATGAGAGAGGAAAGACTTAAAAGGGACTTAAGGGGCAACTTTCTCACACAGAGGGTGGTGCGTGTATGGAATGAGCTGCCAGAGGAAGTCTTGGAGGCTGCTACAATTACAACATTTAAAAGGCATCTGGATTGGTACATGAATAGCAAGGATATAGAGGGATACGGGCCAAATGCTGGCAAATGGGACTAGATTTGTCTAGTGTAGAGCTGGAGGAACACAGCAGGCCAGTCAGCATCAGAGGAGCAGGAAAGCTATGTTTCGAGTCGGGACCCTTCTTCAGAAAAAAATTTTCTGAAGTAGGGTCCCGACCCGAAACATCAGCCTTCCTGCTCGTCTGATGCTGCCTGGCCTGCTGTGTTCCTCCAGCTCCACACTGTGTTAGCTCAGACTCCAGCATCGGCAGTTCTTACTATCTTTCTAGATTTATCTAGGATATCTGGTCGGCATGGACGAGTTGGACTAAAGGGTCTGTTTCCATGCTGTACACCTCTATGATTCCATGGCTAACGTCCCTACTCTTCTCTGAAGTCATGTCCTGGATTCTTTTGCCCCCACCTAAGAGGGAAGAAAGCGCCTCAATTCACATCTCATCCAAGAAATGGCACATCTGTTAGTGCATTCACTGTGTTGGCACGTCAACCTTGTATTTTGTGCTAAAAATTATTTAATTTAAAAGCACAGTAATTTGGGCTGTATTTTCATTTATCATCCAACTGAATAATATTATCATGCTGTACTGCTGAAATAACAGAATATGTCATTCTTGGCTTGTTTTAAGCCAAAATTCAGAGGCTAGAGAGTTCAGGCCCAGATAGTTCCCATTCATATGATTATTTTTCCACATACATGGGTGAAGTTAAAGTCCAAGGTTAATGTTAGTGTGGCAAAGTGTCAGTGTCTTCCTCTTCTGCAAACTTTATGATTCTATGATGAGTAAGACCCAAGAGATCAAAGCGAGTTGCAGCAAGATGCCACTTCATTCTGAAATCAGATTGCACCTTAACTCTACATTTGTATTGGACATGTTTGCCATTAATTTAAAATGAAAGTTATCAATAAATTTGTAACGTCACTGCCCAACACAACCTTTGCTCAAAAAGGACGTATTACAGGAGAAAAATATTTTTGCCCACTGCCTTTTTTTGCAACATAAAAATAGGAAAATGTAACTTTATCTAATGATTTAATATGCCAAGCAACTATAATTCAGCCTGATTCTTTTCTTAAAAAAAGATAAAAATATATTTATAATGACAAAATATCCTACTGAAAATCCAGCTATGAAACTATATTGACTTGGCTGAAGGGACCAAGTGTATGGTATTTCAGTTTGCTGATGACACAAAGATAAGTAATAAAACAAATTGTGAAGAGACCAAAAAGAGTCTGCAATGGAATTTAGATATATTAAGGGAGTTGGAAAAATTTGGCAGTTGGAATATTGTCATAAAGAATAGTAAATGTACATATCACTCAAATTTACATGAGACTACAGAAATCCGTGTCACAGTGGATTTTGCTCATCCTAAATTCTCAAATTTCCATCTATAACACAGAACATATAAAATAGGAGAACATATAAAGTCGGAGCAGGAGAAAGCCACTGGGCTCTTTGAGCCTGCTCTGCCATTCAGTATGACCGTGGCTAATCATCCAACTCAATACCCTGTTTGTGCTTTTGATCCCTTTTGCGCCAAGAATGGTATCTAACACCTTGAAAACATTCAATGTTTTAGCGTCAGCTGCCTTCTAAGGCAGAGAACTCCACAGGCTAACCACTCTGGGTGAAGAAACCTCTTCTCATCTCAATCCTAAACAGCCTACACCATACCCTACGACCGTGTCCCCTGGTTCCGGACTCTCCGGTCATCCGGAGCATCCTTCCTGCATCTTCCCTGACTAGTTTTGTAAGAATTTTATAGGTTTTTGCAGGATTCCCCCCTCATTCTCATAAATTCATAAAGTCCTACCTGATCCACACTCTCCTCATATGTCAGTCTTCCCATTCCAGGAATCAATCTGGTAAACCTTGGTTGCACTTCCTGCATAGTCAGAATATCTTTCCTTGGATACGGAGACCAAAATGGCGCACAATTCTAGGTGTGTTCGCATCAATGCCCTATGCATTTGCAGCCAGAGATCCCTGAAGCAAATCTTACAAAATTGATTTGATTTATATAAAACACTTCACTGGCTGGAAGAAGCCCAGTAGCATGCAGAATTGAAAAAAAATATCGTTTGTAATTTTGGCATAAATACCATGGAATAACTTATTACATTAAAATCTAAAGTATCTCACAGGCTGGATTTTGCAATCACATAAAAGTAGGGCATGCTGCATTGGATCAGCAATACAATGTAATCACACAGGACTCCAAAATTAGGGAAGGCAGTCAGGCATGGAAATTGGTAACCCACCTGTCATTCTGACTGGTGCCTACTGCACTTTCTGGACACTATGTAAAACTGTGCGAGGATTTACAGCAGCTATGATGACGTAGTACAAGGATGGAAGAAAATGCCTGTCACTAGGGCAATAGATAACTGCACTGGTAAATTCTGCTGAAGAAAGTGGTAGCATTCATCTGCTTTTTTTATAAACTCTATTGGTTTGCCTTTTAGAGACAATGTTTAAAAAAAAAGAAATATTTAGAGAACAGGCCACCTTTAACTTTGTAGACATGACAGACTTCTCATTAAAGTAAAACCTATTTAGGCTGAGATGTCATGCTGCAGACTCCCAATTGGGTGCAGAGCTCCTTTTGCACTGAATCAAAGGGATCATATGAAAAAGCCTTCTGAAAATTCAAATACATCATATCTAGTAGTTACCCCTTATCTATTCTACTCATTAGCTGCATCCAAGGATCCTGAAGGAAATGAGATTGGAAATTCCAGAAGCATTGATCATATTTCAGCTTTCTTTAGACACAGCTGGATCCAGAGTTCCAGAGAATTGCAAGTATATTTGTTAGAGGGTATAAGGATAAGTCCAGCAATTACTAATCAGCCAGTTTAACTTGGTGGGGAAACTTCTAGAAACAATAATTCAGGTTAGAATTAATTGTTAGCTAGGTGAATGTGGGTGATGAAGGAGAGCCAGCATGGATTTCTCAATGGACAATCATGTTTAACTAACTTGTAGATTTTTGAAGAGTTAACAGAAAAGGTTGTTGAGGATAACGCTGTTGATTTTGTGTACATGGACTTTCAAAAGGTAGATATAGTGTATTAGGTTTTCCAAAAGGCATTCAATAAGTGCCACATGTCCTTTCTTGAATACAGGGAACAAAATGATACACAGTACTCCAGAGGCAGCCTCACCAATACCCTGTGCAATAATAACAAGATTTCCCTATTTTTAAATTCCAAACCTTGGCAACAAAGGTCAAGATTCCATTTGCATTCTTAATTATTTGCTGCACCTCCATGCTAATCTTTTGTGTTGCATATAAAAGAACACCCAGATATTTCTGTGCTACACTCTTTTTGAGAATATTTCATTTAATGATAGTCTGCCTTTTGATTTTACTTACCAAATGCATGACTTCAAATTTTCCTACGTTAAACTCTATCAAATTTTTATTTACTTACTCAACCCATTTATATCTAGTTGCAGATTCTTTATCGCAAGGACCACAACATGTCCTCTCATCTATTTTTGTATTGTCAGCAAATCTGAATACATTACACTCTTCTCCCTTCTCCAGGTCATCAATATAATAGCAAGTAATTGAGCCCTTGGGTCAAATCCTTGTTGCAGTCCACTAGTTAAATCTTTCCAACCTGAAAAAAAAACCCACTAAATCCTAACCCTTATCTTCTATGAGTTAACCAGTCATACTGTCAGCTGCTACCTTGTGCAATAAGTGGGGGAATCTTTAAATGGGGAACAGAGTTACAGAATAAGAATCACTCATTTGAAACTGAGGCACAAAAGAATTTCTTTTTCCAAAGAGTAGTAACTGTCTGACATTCTCTAAATAAGAAAGTTGTGGAGGTTCGATCACACAAAGTATTTAAAGAGGAGGTTTTTTTGAAGTATCAGGGAGTTGAGGGCTGATACAAAAGAGGAATTGAGGCCTGAGACAGATCAGCCATTATCTTATAGAATGACAGAAATGGCATAAGGGGCTGAATGACTTGCTCTATCTCCTATTTCTTCTGTTCTTTTATCTTTCTTGGACTGAAGAGACAAAGTATAAATGTGATTGAAGTTTTCAAGATCATGAAAGTTCCGAATAGAGTCGACTGGGAGAAGATGTTCCCACTTGACAATAGATCAAGACCAAGAGAGCACAGATTTAAAGTAAAATCTGTTTGTAAGGAGTAAATGAGTTGTGACAGGAAACATTTTTGTACTGTGAGCAGTTTCGGTCTGGACTGCACTGCCAGGAAATGTGGTGGAGGCATGTTCAATTGAGGCATTCAAGAAATGATTATTGGAAAATAAATAATGGGCAGGGTTACAAGGAAAGGAGAAGGGCTGGCGCCACATTATGCTGTATATATAGAATGCCAATGCAGACACAATGGGCCAAATGGACGACTTCTACACTATAACCAATCTGTGCTTCTGTGATATACAGTGACTATTTCAGTGAAAATCTACATCCTACCCAACTGAAGTAGATAATCTTGAAAATAGAGCCAGACCACATGACATCATGCAGAAACTATTCCAGTTTCAACACTTAAGGGTATCAACCCATGGGTGTCAGAAATTTCTAAAGTTTTCAGTCCTGTTAATTTTTCTAATATTGCTTTCTTCACCAGTGCTATTTTTTATTCCTCCATCTTATTGGCCTTTGGAGCTCTTATTTGCAGGTTTCTTGTATCTTGCTCCATTATTTAGCTTCTCTATACTTTCCTTATTTCCCATCATAAGTTCAATTTTTTATTTACCCGTAGAATCTTTTGTAGTCTGTTTTATTAGTTCTTGCTAGTTAAATTCATATTATATTCTCCGTTTTGTTTGTCAGTGTTTTTGTTTTCCTTTGGTGAATTCTGAAACACATCAAGTACGCAGGTTTACTATTTTCTTTGCAGCTTTATAAGCTGCCTCATTTGATCTCATACAGTTTTTAAACTTACTTTTTTCGCAATGGTTTTCTGTTGGGGTCTTATGCTGTATTATTTAAATACTCACCATTCCTTGTCTACCTTTGTACCTTTTCATGTATTTTCCACCCACCATAGCCAACTTGCCTCTTATATTTTCAAAATTTCCTTTGTTTTGGATTATTTTGCATCATCTTCGAACCTAATGTAAAATTTTATCAAATTATGGTCACTCGTCCTAAAGGTTCATGCAATCTCTGCATTAAGTTTTACAGTTTTAGATAGATTTGTGATAATGTGTAACATTGTATAAGTCACAAAATTAATATATATTGACAACAGTCTTATGAAGTAAGTGAATGAACCTTGAGATTGTTCAGATCTTGACTGTCTTTTCCCTTCTTATACATTGGTTCTACTGAAATAAAAATTGCTTGTACTTATTCATTTAAACCCAGTACATGTAGGTCAGGAACTCTCTCCTGAAATGTTAATAATTGTATCATTTTGCAATCTCACAGGAGAGCCACAAGGTGGCTGTATCAGAAATGGAAAATCTGATTTTTGTGCAATAGTGTTGTTCTTCCAAATTGGAGATGGAAATGCATTGTTTGGTAGTCTAGAAGAAACCTTTCTTTTGCCTCATTGTACTGATCTGGGAATGCTTTATACTGATGCTGGTTGCCCAAAATGCTAGTGCTTTACTTCTTAGTGCAAAAATTATTCACCTTGATTTGCTTCAATAACCACTCATTGTTTAAGAAATAGAGAAGACAGCTGTAAAAGTACTGTCTTCTAGGTGACTTGCAAAGAGGGTATGGTGCAGAAATTTATCTGACATGGTAAATGTTTACAATTCAAGATTCACTTGTACAGGTTTGGAACAAGTTTTGGCAAAATAAATTGCGAAGCTGAGTTTTGACACCTTCGAGCAAGGCTGTAACTGACAACAACCTAAAAATTGGTGAAGTGCCACTGGGATTAGTGCTAGGACCACAATTATTTATAATATATTAATGACTTGGATGGGAGAAACTGATGTTTTATAGCCAAGTTTGTGGATGGCGCAAAAATAGGCAGAAAGGCAAATAATGAGGATGGCACTGGGAATAAGCAGAGAAATATAGACAAGTTGAGTGACTAGGCAAAATCTTGGCAGGTGGAATATAACTTGGGAAAGTGAGAGTTTTGGACTTTATCAAGAAGAGAAGAGCTGAACATTATTTAAATAGGGAGAGACACAGAAAGCTGCAGTACAGAGGATTTGGAAGTCCTCATCCATAAATCACAGAAAGCTAGCATCCAGGTTCAGCAGATAATATGGAAGGCAATTGAACTGTTGGCCTTTATTACATATGGACTAGAGTTTAAAAGTATGGAGATCTTGCTATAACGATCTACATATCATGGCACTTTTAATGATCCAAGCACATGTACAACCAGGTCCCTCTGCTTCTGCACGCCTCCTTAGAGTTAAATCCCCTAAGTTTATACTGTCTTTCATAGAATCCCTACAGTGTGGAAACAGGCCATTCGGACCAACAAATCCACACTGCCCCTCCAAAGAGCATCCCACCCAGACCCATTCCCCTACCCCTGCATTTCCCATGTTTAACACACCCTAACCTAAACATTCCTGGGCACTAATGGCAATTTAGCATGGCCAATCCACCCACCCTGCACATCTTTGGACTGTGGGAGGAAACCGGAGCACCTGGAAGAAATCAATGCAGCCGCGGGGAGAATGTGCAAACTCCACACAGTCATCGGAGGCTGGAATTGAACCCAGGTCCCTGCTGCTGTGAGGCAGCAGTGCTAAGCACGGAGCCACCTATTCTCCTCACAGTTTCCAGTTCGTCTCAGTTTAGTGTCATTTGCAAACTTGGAAGTTGTCCCCTGCACACCAAGATCTAGATCATACACATATAAGGAAAATCAAGGGTCATAATACTGACCCCCAGGGAACTCCACTACAAACCTTCCTCCAGCCTGAAAAATATCCATTGACCATTACTCTCTGTTTCCTGTATTTCAACCAATTTTGTATCCATGTTGGTATTGACCCTATCATTCCATGACCTATAACATTCCTCACAGGTCTGTTGTATGGCACTGCATTAACACTTTCTGAAAGTCCATGTTCACCACATCAACAGCATTACTCTCATCAAGCCTTTCTGTTACTGCTACAAAAGACTCCAATTTACTTAAATTTGATTTCCACTTTAGAAATCCATGCTGACTCTTCCTAATCAGCCCATCTTTTTTTCACATAACTACTAATTCAGTCGCGAATAATTGTTTCTAGAAGCTTTACACCACTGAATGGAGGAGCAGATTTGATTGACCAAATATCCTGCCTCTGTTCCAATATCTTATGGTAACAGCATTCTAAATAACAATCCACAACATTCTGTGAAAGGGGTTAATGGATGTCAATAGATCCTTTAAAGAAATACAGGCTACAAATGCAGATCTGGATCTTCTTCAAAAACTAATCAATTCTTCCTTGGACCAAACCCTATCTTGTTGAACTTGGATTATTTTGATTATTTTTTGATATATTGTTTACAGGCCAACAGACCAATAACTGGGTGGAGGTGGGGGTTTAAAAATTATTACACATGTAAGAAACTGTGCGATACGAATACAAAATGTAGATGCATGTCTGCAAGCTAATGATATATCATCTTGTCAAAGGCTGCCATAGATTTTGATAGATATCAGCCATGGCTTACTAGACTTCCTGGAATTTTGAGTATCCAAGGCTTGGAAATTAATTTTCATTGCATTTTTTAGTTTGAGATACTTTTAATTTCATCACAAGCAATTAATAATAACACAAATGTTGTGTTAATCCAATCTACTTGATCCATATATGCACAAGCACTTAGGACAATTTTTAGACATGGGGTGTAGCCACAGTACCACCCTTTTGGGAAAGCAAAGCTAAGTGAAAGAGCGATATTGTAAACAAATTCTGCTTTATTTTTCTTGCTAGCTCTGTTTAAGACATAAAATAGTTATTGCCTGGGGCATTTCTTCTTTTAATCTAACTGGACTACAGTCAAGAAAATTCCTTTTAATATTTAATGTAAACTGTGAATATAGATGGCAAAAAAGAGTTTGTAAGGTATGGCTGCAACATGATCTGAACTGATAGGCTTATCTTTAAAATTACCTTTTTGTTGCGTATATATTTTATCATCATGTTTTTCTGTCAGTTAAGTTCAGATTGTGAGCACAAATTTTGCTTCTGATTCCCATACTTGACATAATCCTCAGCTCAGGGTGATGATTTTGCTTTGATATGTTTATAAACCAAAGCAAATGAATATTTGATTCCAGAAAACCACATCCTTCTTAAATTTTAAAACCATATGTTGCATTAATGTTGCAAATTTCTGCTTTGCCTGAAACTTTGCTTTGTAATTTAGTTTGCTGCCCTGTGCTCTGAAGTGATTATTCAGCAGAATATTTGCTTTATTATGTGTATTATCAAAACTTGCGTCAACCTTTCATAACAGAATAACGAAATTAAATGAGTTGAGGGAAAAGATAAATTAAAAAAAAATTAAAAGTATAAGGAAGGAATACCTAAGCATTTTGCCCAATTTTGTAACTCACCAGAGTTAGATGCAGGAATATATTTTTCTCTCCAACAACCTCCCGTCTCCATTCCTAACACTCCAATTGCTGCATTTTGACTTGTCAAAATGACCTGCTGTACAATATTTCAGTAGTAGTTGGTTGAGCTGCTGTAGTGTGGAAGGTCATTCTATAATTGTATGATACATTTTTGATCAATACTATTGGGTGAGAGAGATTATTGGACCACATATCAAAGTGAAGCTTTAAAAAATAAGTTTCACAAATGGGCATTCAATTATTGGCATGCTAAGCAATAGATGATGGAACTATTTGATTTTGTAAGCATTCTAACTGCCTTTTAATTATATGCAAACTGTGCGCAAAAAAAAATGAACTGACAGAAAAAGCAAAAAAATCAGGTTTTTTTTACCTGTTGGTGATGCTTACTCTGTAAAATTGTCTTGGATGTAAAACCCCGTGTCTTTAAAGATGAATGTTACAAATCTGTTTTGAAATATTGAGATGATTACTGTAAATTCCAATGAGCTTGTCAGTGTCAAAGTCATAATTATGACATTAATGCAGTATAGCTACATAGAAGCCTAATATTCCCAGGTTTCCTCATTGCAAAAAAGCACTGTAAACATTCAACTTTTGCATTAGATTTAGAATGAAATATAGTTGACTTAGCTGTTTGTAATTAGCTTTACAAACCAGCAAGTGTCTAGCTGCTAATGTGAATGTAATCAGATAGCATGGATATGAGACAACAAGGTGCAGGGCTGGATGATCACAGCAGGCCAAGCAGCATCATAGGAGCAGAGAGGCTGACGTTTCGGGCCTAGACCCTTCATCAGAAAAGGGGGAGGGGAAGGGGGTTTTGAAATAAATAGGGAGAGAGTGGGAGGCGAATAGAAGAGGGATAGAGGAGAGGATAGGTGGAGAAGAAACAAACAGGTCGAAGAGGCGGGGATGGGGCCAGGAAAGGTGAGTGTTGGTAGGGAGTTAGGAAGGGGATAGGTCAGTCCAGGGAGGACGGACAGGTCAAGGGGGCGGGATGAGGTTGGTCGGTAGGAGATGGAGGTGCGGCTTGAGGTGGGAGGAGGGGATAGGTGGGAGGAAGAACAGGTTAGGGAGGCAGGGACGAGCTGGACTGGTTTTGGGATGCGGTGGGGGGAGGGGAGATTTTGCAACTTGTGAAATCCACATTGATACCATTGGGCTGCAGGGTTCCCAAGCGGAATATGAGTTGCTGTTCCTGCAACCTTCGGGTGGCATCGTTGTGGCACGGATATGAGTTGTATCAGTTGTATACTGATGTGAATGAATACCCACTTTTACTGATATCCTCACACTTTCAGACAAGATTGGGCATCCAGTAATATCTAATTTCCATTTAGTTGTTCACACACTGATTTCTTGTTCTTTTATATATATGTTGGAAATGAGCATTGCTACGCTACCATTTAGTCACTGTTTCATGAAGAAGAGGTATATTTAAGTATTGCAGTCTGTTTACGAGATCCTTGCCGTGCATCTGTACTGGTTCAAGATTTTCAAATTCATTGCTCACTCGATTTACAATTTGCTTGGGTGGTGGAGCTCAAAATTGGATATTGTGGCTTTAATTTCAAGTTTTATATTAAGGGACTAGAATATAGACTTTTCATACTGAAAACTTCCAGATTTTATGCAACCTTGATGGAAATATAATAGTTCATCTGCAACGTGCCAGAAGCATATCGTTTTTAGTCCATGTACAGTGCAATAATATGAATTTGTATTGTTCTGTAATCCACAGTCAATCTCATGTCAGCTGATAATCTGTTTTACTCATCCTACTTTGTACTTGACAGGAGTTAACAATGAAAAACTGTGATAATCTGCTGGGCAGTTTATTGCTGTAAATTTGATTATAATATAAATTGTTTCATACTACTACTAGTTTTCGCATACTGTGGTAACAAGAGTTGCATTGGATAATTTGTGTAATTGTGTAGTTTGAACTCTAAGTATAATTATTTAGGTGAAGTATCCACATAGGTGTAAACAAATAAATCAGATAAGATTAAAGGCCACTGGAGGCTCCTTCATTTTGCTGTTTTTTCATGTTGCACCTTCATTACTCCATTTTAACTATTCTCACACTGTCATGTTATTTCTGACATTATGCCTCCTTTTATCTCTTGTTAATATCACTTGAGCACTTTAATCCACTTCTGCACTCCCCCTAATAGTTTGTGGATCATTTTATTTCTTCTTATATGTATTCCCTTATCTCTTTCACGGTCTTTTTCTGGAAGTCTGTTTATCCACAATGTCTTTAAGACTTTAAACACACTGACTGATTTCTGTCTCTTTGTGGATGTTGCATCAAAGACCAAGTATTCCTAATTTTTTTTCCTGTATTTATTTTCAGAATAAGAATGCATTTACACTACAACTGCAAGGTTATTCTAAAGTGACTTAAGTTCACCAACAAATTACATTAAAATGATAAACCTGGAGCTTAAGTCTGAAACCTGAGAGAATTGGAATAATACCGTGCAAAATCATAACTTCTGTTTTTTTATGACATAAATTTAGCATTGATGTCAATAAGTATTCAATTTATGCCAAAACTAAACGTTTAGATCAGATGTAACCTAAGATGTTGGCTTCACACTTTTAAGTTACTTCATAAAACTCTATCAACATTGTCAATGCTCAGTAAATCATATTGGATGTAATTTGTGTTTTTTTTCTCTGATTTTTAGCACTGTGAAACAGATTGACATGGTAAAAAGTGTCAAATGATCGAGTTCATTCAAAATTAAGCTTTAGATTCTGCACAAAGTGAATTAGCGTAGGGCAGTAAAGCTTTGAGAACCCAGTGCAATAAAGGGCTATCTGTTGTATTTGATCAATGAAGAGCTGTAAACTCTGCATGTTGTTTGAGTTACCACATTACATCATTGTCCCGCTAGTGCTTTAATTTTATAATTCATACTTGAAATATTTAATATAACTGAAATGGTTCCAGAACTTTGTGTTGCACGTACACAGTCTTCTATAAATGTTATATTGCAAAAAACTGCTGTGAGTTTCCACAGTCGGTTTCTATATTTTAAAAAGACCACTTAATCCAACAAAAGGCGGAATTTTTTAACCCTTAAAGCATGAGTCAAAGCCTGTGATAGAACTGGTGGGTTCACATTATGCTACTAAGTAAAACTGCTGATTCTCTTCTATTGTACAGTTTGTTGCCATGCCCTGGCTTTGGGTCTTTACAAACTGGTCAAGGAGAAGGCAAAGTCAGAAGTTGTCTTCAGGCTTAGACTGCAAAATAACATTACTTGTTATACATTAATACTAAATACTGTTGTACATGGTAATTATAGATATATCAGACTCTGACTTATGATTGCATTGGGTAAGGTCTAATCAATTTTCTTTGCGTATTTGTGTTCATATGCCCTTGGCCAGTCTGCCTGAGAGAGCATTGCACTGTAGTCTAGTCTGGTCTTGTATTCTTTTGGAGTTCTTTAGTTCCATCCACTCTGTGGTATTAATACTCAGTAATGTGAAACTCCATGATATCATTAGAAGATTGCTCCGGGTCCCAATGCCCTTACATAACAGATTCAAACATTACAAAGTGCATCCCCATCCCACCCTACAAAGAAGAAAGCCATATGTGTTATTTTACCGTAAAAGAGATGGTGTAAAATATGAAAGCAGTAAACCCAAAACCAATCAGAACATGATTTTTTTTAAAAATGCAATTTACTGTAGCATATTTCACAGATTATTTCACTCTTATTTCAATGTTTGCTGTTGTCACAAACCTCAATTTAAATTAATGTACAATCAAACCACTGATATGGCAGTATCTACCCACCAGCAACCTTTGAAATCAACCCTTCCAAAATTTGAGTTCCAAATGAAGTGGATGTCTGTCTCATGGCTACTTGCCATGATGGAAAGCTCTGACACGGTTTGCTACTTTGGGAATAGAGCTACAGGTGACTCTTCATTTTCTGAGTCAACAAAGATAACACCATTGCTTTATATGGAAGCTAGAATCTGCAAGACAAGTTATCTCAATTCTGAGAGTTCCAGGCTACAATGCAGTTTATCCCAAATCTATAACCTAGCAGTCTGCTTTCACTTAGCTCACTGGTCATCAGTGGGATTCCTGTTATATTGTGTGTGTCTTTTCAATTTCTGCTGTCATGTTAGAATCTCTCTTTCACCGCAGATTTTATGGAGGATGTATAAGAACTCCAGCTCAAGGCCAATTGAAAGTACTGAGGAAGAAAAGAACAAAGCATAGCTGAAACGAAGACCGAAGTTGCTGGGAAAGCTCAGCAGGTCTGGCAGCATCTGTGAAGAGGAATCAAAATTAACATTTTGGGTCTGGTGACCCTTCCTCAGCACCCTTCCTCAAATTTCTTTTCCAGCAAACTTTGTTTTTGTTTCTGATTCACAGCATCTGCAGTTCTTTTTGGTTTTTATGAAGCATAGCTGAATCCTGGCCTAATTTGTGTCTCTTCAGTACATTCCTGTAATTATGTATCATGGGGCAATGCAAGAGGTTGAGAATGACTTCTCATTGCACGTCTCCTTTTGTTTAGTGAAGTGAGGGTTAAAAAAGCAATTTGAAATCCATGCTGTTTCGTCAGAATTTTGCCCCTAGATGGCACTTTAGTGACTGCATTGAAAGATGCATCTTAAAGTTGAATGATCAAATCCTGATTGTCTTTTCATTCTCCACTCTGTCTCTCATTCTGTCTTTTCCTTTTTCCTTTTCCCCATACTTGTTCCAATGACTCTAATGTACATTTGTGGAATGGACTTACCCATAGTCTGAATATCTGTACAGTTTTTTCAACAGGGGAATCAGATGTAAGTGCTGAGGAGGAGACAAAAGCTTGATATTTCCCTACAGGATGAATTGATTTTGAATGCAAGTCTTCATTTTTCACAGCAATTAGCAAAACATAATAAAGTTACTTATCCAGAACATTTGAAAGATTTAAAACTTCAATTGTTAAATTCCAAGGAACATAATTTTATTATTTACAAAAAAATTATACCTTCAATCGTTATGAGTACCTGAAACCTGATAACAGTAACAATGTCAAATTTCTTTTTATGGGGTGGTAGCAATTGTGAGAATATCAGGACCAAAATAATTTTGTGAGCATTTATAAATTATAAATATTTTTAGCAACAGCATTTCTAAAATTAATTTGAGCTGCTTTATAGTGACTCTTAAGTTTATGTTGTTAGGAAATGTACGCATTGAAATTGATTGTGTTGTGATTACAGCCTCAAATGACTAAACCATTTACACTTTTTGAACCCAGTACTGCTGTGAACATCAATAGGAAACCTTTAATTCTGTGAGTGACCTCTGAGGAACGTAGAAGACAATCTGTTCAAAAATGTTGAATTGTGTTTGTATGCATCCAGCTATACAAGTCTATGGCACAACCATTGTGGCTTGAACCATTTTGTTTCAAGTCAAGCGCAGGATGTATTTGTACTTACAAAATTAGCACTAATAGCCTCTAAATTTAATGATGTAAGAATGTGAAGTAGCTGGAGCTAGAGGACCAGTAGGACACTTTCAAATCTGCATCAAGGGTGCTTAGTAACCATAAGGGTCCTAAACATTGATTTTCACAACTGGGACGCACAGATGATGACAGAGGACATTGCCTCGAGGTCAGAGTTGGCCACCGTTATGATCAGTGGTAACAGATGCCAAAGCCAAAAAGAATGTACAATGATACCTTGGTAACCACTTCATATTTGGCACTTGTGGCATAAACTTTCTGCCTGTCACACATTGGTCTCTTCAACCATCAGGAATAAAGGAGCCATTTGAAGTTATGCTGTCCACAATGGATTTGAGTTGTTTCTTGTCCATCGTCTTAAACAGGTAGACGGATAACAATGAAGAATGTAAAATTAGCCACATGGTAATTTAACTGAACAAGATCAAAATGCTAGCAATTTGAATTGTAGAGAGAAAATTCTGGAAATACGCAGCAGATCTCGTAGCATCTGGGAGAGAGAAACAGACTTAATGTTCCAGGTCTATAACCTTTAAACTGAGTATGTTGGCCTAAAAATCCACTGATTCTATGCCTGTTTTGCAAAGGGCAAAATGGGTGTCTGTTGATCCGGTATAATGAATTGAGATGTGTCCTGTCTGCCAAGCTGGTAAAGATCTCATACCTGATTCAGATTTTGCTGAAGAGTGGCAGATGGAGTCTAATTTGGATAAATGTAAGGTGTTGCATTTTGGAAAGACAAATGAGGGCAGCACTTAGATAACACAGTGTGGAGCTGGAGGAACACAGCAGGCCGGGCAGTATCAGAGGAGTAGGAAAGTTGACGTTTTGGGTCAGGACCCTTCTTCAGAACTTCTTAGACACTTAATGGTACACCCTTAGGGTGTGTTGCTGAACAAAGAAACCCGCTGAACAAAGAGACCTAGGGGTCCAGATACAAACTGGAGTCACAGTAGACTGGGCAGTGAAGGAAGGTATTTGGCACACTTGCCCTCAGTGGTCAGTGCATGGAGTTTAGGCGTTGGGATGTCACATGCAAATTGTTATGATCTCAGCTGATGGTAAAAGTGAACATGTCAGGTCCTAGAGTGAAATCTGGCCTGAGAAACTATAACTGTCATTTTCACAATTTAGTTAACATGTTGGTCAGTCACTGAACGTATTTATACAAAGCTGCCAGTGTACTTCTAGTCATTGAGTCATAGTCATAGAGTTATACAGCATGGAAACAGACCTTTCGGTCCAACTCGTCCATGCTGACCAGATATCCTAAGTCGATCTAGCCCATTTGCCAGCATTTGGCCCATATCACTCTAAATCCTTCCTATTCATGTTCGCATCCAGATGCCTTTTAAATACTGTAATTGTACCTGCCTCTACCACTTCCATTGATAGTTCATTCCACACACGCACCACCCTCTGCATGAAGATGTTGCCGCCCAGGTCCATTGTAAATATTTCTCCTCTCACGTTAGACCTATGTCCTCTAGTTTTAGACTCCTCTATCCTGGGAAAAAGACCTTGGCCTATCACCCTATCCATGTCCCTCATGATTTTAATAACCTCTATAATATCACTGCTCAGCCTCCGACGCTCCAGGGAGAAAAGCCCAGCCTATTCAGACTCTTCCTATAGTTCAAACCCTCCAATCCCAGCACCATTCTTGTAAATCTTTTCTGAACCCTTTTAAGTTTAATAGCATCTTTCCTATAATAGGGAGACCATCTAAAAGTGGCCTCACCAATATCCGTACAGCCGCAATGTGACATCCCAACTCCTAAACTCCGTGCTCTGACCAATGAAGGCAAGCGTGCCAAGTGCCTTTTTCACCATCCTGTTGACCTGTGACTCCAGTTTGCTTCTGCACCCTTCGGTTTCTTTGTTCAGCAACACTCCCCAGGGACCTACCATTAAGTGTCTAAGTCCTGCCCTGTTTGCCTTACCAAAATGCAACACCTTACATTTATCTAAATTAAACTCCATTTGCCATTCCTCGGCCCAATGACCCATCTGATCAAGATCCCATTGTACTCTGAGATAACCTACATCACCTACTGTCCACTACGCCTCCAATTCTGGTATCACCTGCAAACTTACTAACCATGCCTCTTTTATTCTCATCCAAATCATTTATATAAATGACAAATAGTAGTGGACCCAGCACTGATCATTGGGGCACACCACTGGACATAAGCCTGTAGTCTGAGAAACGACCTCCACCACCACCCTGTGTCTCCTACCTTCAAGCCAATTATGTATCCTCTAATAAAAGAATATAAGTTTATTACACAAATGGAAAAGTACAAGCTTTTTGCACATGTCGTTTTTGAATGATCTTTGCAGAAACAACAAAAGGATTCATCCTTTTTTTCCCAGCAATATCCTTTACTGGCACTCAACCCCAGCGATGTATCACTTGTATTTTTCTTTTAAAATTAGTTACTAAACTGACAATTTTAAAAATATTTCTTTTGGCAACTTCCTGCACATTTACCAGATGTGCTTATCTCTGTCTCTCCTCAAGACACTCAGGTAGGCTAACTCACTTACATTTCTTTGACCAAATCAATTATCTTAGCAGGTTGTCTGTCCAAACATATGAACTCACTGTTCAAAATGAATTTCTGATCTTTTGTTTTTAAAAAGACAAATGTTCATTTTACCTCCACTTTAAAGTCCAAGCTCTCAAATAATGGTAATGTATGATTTTCCTCTATAACAACAGTTGCAAACTTCTTGCCTCTTTGGAGTTCCCTTTAGAAAAGTTAGTTAACTTAAAAGCAGCCAGCACTGGACAATGTGCTCCCCGTATAGCCTAACCTCAAAGAAATCAATTGGAATTTCCACTGGAAATCGATTATGAATGTGACGTCTGAAGTTTCAAGTTTGTTCCTTCTTGGCTGCTACCTCCAAACTTAATCCATCTCCCAATCACTTGCTCTATCTACTGGTTAACTCTGCTTTAGAAGGTACCTGCAGCTCACCAGTCTCAAGTAAACGTGGCCTAATGTCAAGTATGCCTTGCTTCCCTTACCACCTGCCTCCCAGAAATAATTCCTTGACCTATCAATACATGTCAGGTAATTTTTTTTTTAAATCACAAAACTTAGCAGATTTGATTTTCTGGCTATTCTCTTAAATCCAGTCAATGTATGTATGAGAGTCTCAAAAAAGACTATAGTTCAGGTTTCTGTAGCAAACTCATTTCAGTGCAAAATGCAAATTTTGGTAGCAGTTTTGTAACTAGAACTAAATCAAACATTAGTAATGTAATGTTATTCAATCAGTTCATATGTAGCTTTTTTTTTATTTAAGTAGTGAGATTGCTAATGTTTGAAGCTAACAATCAACTGGTTGTGAGTTTTGAGGTAAACTGTATTTATATGTACCTATATTTTTAAAGTTCCATTGAGTGAGTAACATGAGGGTTTTCAGTGTGTCAGAAGTTAATTATTAACTTGTATCTATACCTATGGTATTTTACAAAAAAATAGTTTTTGAGGCCTGGCATTAGAGTAGATCATTTTTTGTGCGCCACAAATGGATTTTTGTTTCTCTTAAATTGGTTTGCAACCCTGCAAGGTAAATAATGGGGTCTCCAGGTTTATGAGGGATTTCTGGAACCTGTATTTTTATGTTTGAGGAACGTACCCCTACAGATTTATGTTTAAGAAAAATACCTCTCCAGAGGGATACTTTTGGTTTCAGATTTACTTTGCGTGAGGCAGTCCTGTGAAGTCCTTAGATGTGAATAAATGTATAGGTCAGTGTTTCTGAGAAGAGAGGGATGTATAATGAACTAGGCTAATTTACAGTGTGTGTTAGTGTTAGTCCCAACCAAGTGATGAGATAAAACCCTGAAACTGAGTACATTCAATTTCAGGTGTATAATAGCTCCAGGGAGAAGCAACCTGCAGTTCCAGTCTAAAAATCCCAAGTTCCTTAAATCTATCAAGATGTTAGGTACAGGATGTGGGTTTTGTATGCGTGTACTTGAGTACTATACCAGGGTTTTTTTTCTTTCATTCATGTGATATGGGTGTTGCTGGCTGGAGCAGCATTTATTGCCCATCACTAGTTGTCCTTGATAAGGTGCTGGTAAGCTGCCGCCTTGAACTGCTGCAGTCCATTTGCAATCAGTAGATCCAAAGTGCCATAAGGGGTAGAGTTCCAGGATTTTGACCCAGTGACACTGAAGGAATGGTGATAATATTTCCATGTCAAGATGATGAGTGGCATAGAGGGAAATTTGAAGGTGGTGGTGGTGTTCTGAAGTATCTGCTGCTCTTGTCCTTCACGTTAGGAATGGTCACAGATTTGAAAGATGCTGTCAAAGGAGACATGGTGGATTTCTGCAATACATCTTGCACAAAATATACACAGTGCTGCTGGGAAGGAGTGGATAATTGTGGATGTGGTGCTAATCAAGAGGTCTGCTTTGTCCTGGATGGTGTCAAGCTTCTTGAGTGTTGTTGGAGCTACATCCTAGTAAGTGAGGAGTATTCCATCACGCTCCTGAATTGTGTCCATTAGATGATAGACAGGGTTTGAGGTTTCAGGAGATGATTGACTCACTGCAGGATTCCAAGCCTTTGACTTGCTGTTGTAGCCATAATATTTATATGATTCATTCCATTCAGTTTTGGCACATATGTGGCTGAATGTTACTTGGCACATCAGCCCAAACCTGAAAATTGTTCAGATCTTGTTGCATTTCAACATGGACTGCTTAAGTATCTGACGAGTCATGAATGATGCTCAACATTGTGCAATCATCCCCATTTCTGACCTTATGATGGAAGGTAGATCATTGATGAAGCAGCTGAAGATGGTTGGACTAAGGACACAACTCTGATGAACTCCTGCAGAGATGTCTTGGAGCTGAGATGACTGACCATTTTCTTTTATGCATCTAGAGGTGTCTTCCCCTTGATTCAAATTGCCCTCAGTTTTGCTAGGGCTTCTTGGTTTCGCACTCAGTCAAATGTGGCCTTCTTGTCAAGTGCAGTCACTCTCGCTGTTGATGATATCTTTCATCACTTAACTGATGCTGGAGTGTAGTCTGATGTGGTAATAATTGGTAGGTTGGATTGGTCCTGCTTTTTGCACAGAGGACAAACCTGGACAATTTTCCACATTGTCAGTGTTTTAGCTGTACTGGAACTGCCTGGCTGGGGATGCGGCAAGTTTTGGAGCACAAGTCTTCAGCACTGTTGCAGAATGTTGTTGGGGATCTTAGTCTCTGTAGCATTTAGTACCTCCAGCTATTACTTGCTGTCACATAGAATGAAGT
>NW_025966345.1:29013-50000 GCF_021869965.1 Rhincodon typus
TCTGATGAAGGGTCTAGGCCCGAAACGTCAGCCTCTCTGCTCCTATGATGCTGCTTGGCCTGCTGTGTTCATCCAGCCCTGCACCTTGTTGTCTAGAATGAAGTGAGTTGGCTGACTACTGGTATCTGTGATGCAGGGGACCTCTGGAGGTGGCCTAGATGAATTATCCAGTAAACATTTTTGTGTATTATACAAAAGTTACTCTTTTATAAAGAATGATTGAGATTAATGGGATTATACTTTTATTGTGTGCTTAAAAGTCTCAGTTTATATTGCAAATTTGGTTTATTCTATTTTATCTTCATTTTTTTGTTAATAAACTTCTGTTTTATTGTTAAATCAAAATGTGAAGAATTATGTGCTCATGTTTCAGTGAGTGGTAGCTTTGTTGAAACCAAAACAAAACGAATAAGAGCAATCAAGCCAGATTTCAGTCTAGGATCTGACATGGTTGCTAATAACATCAGCTGGAATCCTAACACAGTCTAGATTTTGAAACATTATTCATGCCATCAGCATTGGATTGTTTCGGTATTTTTGGAAAGACTACACAATGATGGATGACTATTTTCCATCATCTTATTACAGTGGTGCTTCCTTCTCAATTATGCAAAGCTTGCATGAAATTATCGTGCTGAAAGCAATTGGGAACAAGTAGGAACATGCAGCAAAGTAAATCAGTGGTCAGAACTTGGAACAGTTATGAGGGCTTCTCAGTTACCATAATAGCTTACTAAGGATTTTTTAAATTCCGTCTCCTTAACCTGTTATCCTTCCTGGAATCATTTTAATTCATTTTCCTAAAGTTCTTTACCTATCCATTTTTAAATGCAAATAGGCATGTGATTTTGTAGTTGGTATCAGAGACTGTTTACTGCTTTTGAAAATGTTATGATTGAAGATACCACTATAGCCATAACCATGGATGAATTGCATGTTTAGATTTAATATAATTTCTGATTTACATTAGCTTAAGTGTGTATTTATTTTATTAGTTTTACTTCAGTACTCAATTGAAAGTATTTCAGTTTCTGATTCATTTCACTCATTGAAATTTTAAAAATGTATTCAGAATTAAAGTTCCATTCTACCTATGGTCAAATGAAGCAATAAAATAAGCTCCATTGCTCTGTATACAGAATCAATACTTTACACGTGTAAAAATCAACAATAACATGAGTGAAATGATACTTAATTGCCTCCTGCTGCATATTGTTGGAAGACAAAAATTCCTGCTCCAGATGATGGAAAGAGAGAGAGTTCAGAGAGACAGTTCTATAAAATGGACTGAGTGTCTCACCAGTGGGCAGTACCGTGTGCAGAGTTTTGGTTCACTACAATTGCCAATTCCCCTGCACTTCAATGGAAAAATTTCTAAAATGCAAACTAACAATAGTCATTTCATTTTCTATATCTTCTTCAGCAAGCCTCTTTTGTAGTGAATTATCTGACCCGATATGTGTTTAAATGTAATTTCAGATGTAAATTGATTTGCTTAAGAACAGTTTGTGTTTCATTTTCCTTCTGATTTAGTGTGGAATAGTTTTCCAATTATACACCTAGAAATTTTTTCTCTGGTAAAGGGATTATAAAAATGCATTTTTATTTTGTCTTTGATATTGGATAGAGAGATATTAATTATTAAAGTCTTCAATACAGTTTTATCAGAAAATGAATCTCGTATGTTATTATTTTGCTTGTAGTTCTCTGTGCAGATTTAAAAAAAAATAAGTACCCATCTTTTACTTGTGTGGTGGATGTGATTAATCCAATTATATCTGTTTCTGTTGGGAGTTATATCTTTCCGAATGGCAGCAAGATCATCATTATACACATTAACGGTCAGAAGTTCTTCATCCAATTTTGTGGGAGTCTCTCTCTCCTCTTGCCTAATGTGAATACTCCACTAATTAAATGACTTGAATTAGGCTCTGTGTTCCCTTACTTGGAGCAGAATAAATTATTTTTAAGCATGACACAAATATTTTGGCTTTTTGGCAAGTAATGCCAAATAAGCTTTTAGAGAATGTTTCCTTTATTACTCATTTGGGAAAACAGTTCAGCATATTATTGTGGCACTTAGAGTAAAAGAACAAAAGCTTGTTTAAAACAGGTCCACGGCTGGCTCTTATGTGTCCCCACTGGACTTTTCTTTGGTGAGGTTGAACAAGTAAAATAGTTCAGGTGTCTAATCCACAATCTCCCCACCCAGCCCTGAGCTGACCCTCATAATGTGCTCAGTGTTACATCCCTAAAAATATTTACCAATGAGTGGCAGTGTTCCTGTACCTGGGCCAGAGGGTCTGGATTCAAATCCAACCCGCTCTAGAAGTGTGTCATAATGTGTCCAAACAGTTGGATTTAAAAAGTAATGAAATAAATAATAACATATTGACCATGAATAATACACTGCTAACTCCAAAAAAACAGCTAGTGTGGGCAGGCAAGTGAAAGCGGGAAGGATGTCCTTTATGGCCTTGATGAGAGATGGTGGGTACATCGTGGTGGCTTCCCAACATGCATCTAGAGACCTATCACATAAGATGTTGTAAAACCCCTTTCTTTCACACCAACTGCCCTCTGATATCCAGTCCCCCCACCCCTTCTGCTTCTCTCTGGACTTCAGGATCCAATCCCTCCCCAAAATGCCAGGACTTACTTTTCTGGGACTGCAGAACTGCCACCCAATCAGATTGACTGGCTGCTCTCAGAGTGGGACTTCCCCCCCACTGAGGGCACAGGCTCCTCCATCCCGCGTACTTTGTGTACCCTGCCTTTTGCATATTATATGTGGGGCTGACTTGTTCTGGTTTTGTCAACTTCTAGACTATCTTGCTTGCCAGATGTGGGGGCAAGCAGTCTGCCCCCAGATAAAATGCAGCTCATTTCTGCACTGACTGGATGATATATAAATTCTAAACATGTTCATACTTTCCAGTCACTGATAAAACAAGACGCCTAAGTTGCAAACACTGCTATGACACAATAGTTTTTTTTCTTACACAGCTGAAATTACAAAAGAAAACCTTCCATCCCATCTCGACTTGTTGGTATTTTGCCTTCCTGTACCAAGTGTTGCATTTTGTTGGTCCAGCGCTGAGAGTCATCAGAGAGAATAATTGAGTGATTGCCCAGCCTACTTAGCTCTTTCTTTGGCTCAGATGAAGAATAAACATATAGGATGCCAGAAATTAATAAAATAGCATTAATATATTAATGTATCTCCATACATAATTTGTTGCGTTTTAAGATGTTCTTCAAGGTTACTCGTACTAGCATTCAAAGTCCAACATTTATTTTCAAATGTTTCAAGTAGAGTTTTTGTTTTTAAGCTGTGAGCATCAAAATTATCAAATAAAGTCTGCAGTTTTTCATGCAAATCTTGGAAATCTTATGAACCATTAATGTTGATTTGTATATATTAGTGTACTATGACAATTATATAAACCCTAAAAAGAATAAAAATATCAATGAATATTAAGGAAACCAAACTCATTAAATCTTAAGCATCTTATGATTTGCCTATTAAAGTTTAAAAGGATTAAAAGGAAGCCAGCCAGAATACGAGTGTTTTTAATTTGAAAGCATATGATTTGGCTCGCTTGTTTTTCTGATGGTAATGTACTATTGCTTACTCGAGGGGAACAAAAAAGTAGCATACGATGTTCAAATTGCAGGCAAAACCTAACCCCTTTCCTGCATCTATCTCAAGACTACTGGGAGATGTGTTTTTCCAGGGGTCTGGATTCCAAGTTGTTCGGGGTCAGTGGAGGTGAGCTGCGACCAGACTGGGTCTGCCTTCAATTCCAAAAAAATCCAGTAGCGGTTGTTATGTAATCAGCAGTTCATGCTGACCACTTTAAACCCCTCCGCACATTACCCATTATTCACGTTATGAGCAGAACTCTCAACTCCCAATGTAATAATCAAAATCCATTGAATAACTCAAAACCCCAGGTTTAAAAAAAAACAGACTTCAGATCTACTATCTCAACAGATTTTGAGATTGAATACAAGAAGTCAATGGGAAGACATGAATTATTTACTTATAGTTATCATCATAGGCCATCTTTTTGAGTAGTTTGAAATGTATTTTACCTTTTTATCTATTAAATAAACTTTTTTAAACTCCTCTGAAGACTTTCACATTGACAATACTGATTTTTTTCTTAACTTTGACACCTTGCCAGTTTGCAGAAGTCACCTAACAGGTTGTTTGATAAGTTGTTACTACTTCCAGTCGCAAACTTGTCATAGCTTCCTTCAATTAACATAAGTAAGACCAAGATGTAGCTCCAGAAGGAGGCCATTCACCCTTTGAACCTGCTGTACCATTCAATGAGGTCATGGCTGATCTGATAATCCTCAATTTTCCTCCTTTTTTCCTGTAACCCTTGACTCCCTGACTGATTTAAATGTGTCATTCTCAGTCTTGAATATTCTTAACAACCCAGTCTCTCAACTGTCTGCATTAAAGAATTCCACAGATTCACTACTGTTTGAAAGAAATTCCTTCTGAGCTCTGCCTTAAATAGGTACTCTCTTCATTCTGAGATTATGCCAGGTCCTAGACACTGTCACAAAGGAAAACAGCTTTTCTACGTCTACCCAGTCAAGACATCTAAGAAATTTGTATGTTTCAATAAGGTCACCTCATTCTTCTGAACTCTGATAAGTACAGGCTCAACCTATTCAACCACTTCCCTCATAACAAAATCAACTTAGTGAACCTTCACTGGACAGCCTTCAAAGCCAGTACTTATCTGAAAAGAATCAACGTGCAGCATGAAGATAGGGCAATGGTTTATTCACCAAGCTGGTACAGATACAATGGGCCAAATGGCCGCCTTCTACACTGTGAGAATTCTGAGATTCTGTTAAACCCATTTTACTTTCATTGGAAGTGGGGAAAAAAATTAAAGGTAAGATTTTGAGGTTCATTTTAATATGAATTGTAAGACCCAAGTCAATTACATTGAATGACTGAGTTTGAGAGTCAGTCCAAAGGTTTACTTGTCCTGATTAGTTACAGACCTATTCCAAATACAATTTATTTTTCACTAGTTTTACCAAAATGATCAGGTTAATCATAACAAGGACAAAAGTAAATAATACTTAATGGAACAGTGGTGTTTCAGTCGATCCACTTCAGGATACCAATTCACAACACTAGTGACTGGCACAGGTCTATTGTTCTGTTGACTGAAATAGTTCTTCTCTCATCCATTCCTGTACATAGAACCACTAAGAACTTCCATTTATTAACCCTTGATAGATATCAGTCCCACTACATGATCAGAGACTTCCTGAACTCATATTGATTTGGTAGTGCATGAACACCTCATTGTGGTCAATTTTGGATTGTCTAGGTAGTGTCTGTCCAATTTCAGTTTGGTTTCTTTAAAAGTGATGGTCATCTTGGTGTCATCATTTCCTTTTATCTCTGGATTCATCCTTTAATATGCCAGTCACTTTATAACCTATCCCTTTTGTTTCAGATTTCTCCTCTTAGCTTACCTACTCCTTAGATCTTTACCTAGATATGATGGCATGAAGTCCATTTATGCATCTGCTTACATTATATCGTGTCAACCCTTGTCATTAACTATCATCCAAAATATCCCAATTATGCATCCAAAAATAGTAAAACAACTACAAGACAACAGAATCTAATTCCAGTGTAAATACACACACACATATATAGTATATATGCACCCGTAGTTCTGTTACATATTTTAAATTACAATAATAAACCAACTAAAAGATAAAGAAATAAATTTAAAGCTGAATCCAAGCTCAGTCTATTTCGTACAACCAAGCTAACTGTCACTGTAGCGTTAAAGATTCATGATGCAGAAGATGAATGGAGGTAGACTGTGAGCAATGTTATTAATATGATTAAGCTCATATCAGGCTGATGCTCAGTGATATTTTCTACAGTACTTAATTTGTCCAAATTAAAGTTTCCAAACCCTGAAAATACACACATGACATTCTAGAAAAGTAGCAGAAATCGACCTGTGTTTCAAACGAACTTATTGGGGGCAGTGGCACAGTGATAACATCACTAGGCTGGTAATCTAGATACCCGGCTAATGCTTTGTAGACATGGGTTCAAACCCCACCGTGGCAGATGGTGACATTTGGATTCGGTAAAAAATCTAGAATTAAAATCCAGTCTATTGACAATCATTGTAAAATATCATGAGATTCACTTATGCTGTCCTTACCTGGTCTGGCCTGCATTTATTGCCCAGACCCACGGCAATGTGTTTGACTCTTAACTGCCTTATTGAATGGCTTAGCAAGCCACTCCATTAAATTGTAAGTTTACAAACCTGTAGGAGCCATTTACTAAGTGTAAAATGAGGCACTGTGGTTTCAATTATTCCCTTTCTAGTGGGAACATTAATTTTGTCATAAAAAATGGTCCTTACATTGAGCTCTAGCCATGAGATAGTAAGAACTGCAAATGCTGGAGTCGGAGCTAACGCATTATGAAGCTGGAGGAACACAGCAGGCCAGGCAGCATCAGAGGAGCAGGAAAGTTGACGTTTCAGATCTGAAACATCAACTTCCAAGCTCTAGTCCTACCCTTTTAGAATGAGACTAATTCATTTTAACATTTTAAGTGCAACAATAGGCTGACTTTTACCAAAAATTAACAAAGTGTTAATTTTGAGAAGTCGCTGGGTGGGTTTCTGTCCATGATCACAAAGGCATTTTCTTACTCAATTTTAAGCTGTTTCCATCAATGTGTAGCACCAGACCTCTGTTTCACTGCTGTCATGCTATTTTGTACACAACAGTGGCGGAACTACTTGCCATTGCCAAAACCTTCTGTGATTCCCTTTGCCCAAATCATTTTAACTCCAGCAGTGCACCAGATCAATCGCTGCCAGGTAGGAAGTTTTCTTCACAATTGCGGTATCGAAAGAATTGCACTAGAGACGGAAGACAAAAGCATATTGGCACCCTGATTTGCTGACAGAGACCTTGTGGACATTGTGGTAGACAGGAGGGCAGTTCCTTTCCTCAGGACCATGAGAGGAGGCCACAGCACCAGACCCTGCCAGCCTGGTCTGATGTTGCCACCTGGGTCAGTGTGAAGCCACAGTTCAGAAGATTGCCCAACAGTGCAGGAAGAATGTTAATCTCTGGTTACAGCGTACTTGTATTTTCATGAGACTAAGGATGGAGCAGCATAAATGATCAGGCAATTTGTAGTAATTTACATCTTACCACAAGTCCCTTTCTTGGCACACATTGCACACATAGCAGCCTCCAGTTCTTCTTACCAATTGATCTAATTTTTCATGTTGACAACTTCATCTACAAGTGGGACATTGACACATGGATTGAAGCACAAATTGTTAACTTCAAGAGCTGACATTTGGAATATATGGAAGCATCAATGTCATTGTTAATTTTTAAGCACTGCATTAGTAGTTTATTTAACAGAATGAAATGAAATATGGTTTGCTAAGAGAGAAAATGCTGCAGAGACACCCTTGTGGATCACTAGTTCTGGCCCAGAATATTCTAGACAAATAACAGATGATGAAAGTGCCTTGTCTATTTTGAAAATAGCAACTGAGTGATTACAACAGAGAAGGAGGCTTTGCAGTCCTTCGCTTCACTCCCGTTCCCCATTCTGTCTCCGTAACCCCAAAAGATTATTCCTATGACTTGCCATCCAGTTTCCTTTTGAAATTGTTCGTCATTTCTGCTTCTACTACCCAGGTAGGTCGTATGTCACAGGTTATTAGTGCTTGCTGTATAAAAAAAGTTCATCTACTCATCCCCTCACATCTCTTGCAAAAAATGCCTCGAAACTGTGTTCTCTCGTCCTTGTGCTATTAGCTAAAGGGAGCAGCTATGTTTGTAAACCTCATCTAATCTGTTGTAATCTTATACACCTCTGTCAAGTATCCCCTTTACTCTATGGAGAACAAATTCAACTTCTCCAGCCTAACCTCTCTCATCTCTAGAACCATTCTGGCAAATCCCCACTACACCATTTCAAGGGCACTCACATCCTTCCTATATTATGGTATCAGGAGTGCATACAATGTTCTACTTGTAGCCCAGCCAAAGCTTTGTAATGTTTGGACTTGTAGACATAAGAGGTTTGAAAGCAATTAATTTTCACTAAAAGGTGTTCTTGATAATATTTTTGTTAAGTGTGAAAGATGAATAATGGTGAGAGAGGATAGTAGTGGTGCAGTTTTCAAATTGATAACGATCAGACATTTTGAAAACACTGAGTGCTTGCTTTCTGGACTATGTCACAAGTAAATTTTAGTAAGTATAGTTTGAATTACAATTGCAGAGCGCTATGGCAAATTGTACATTTTAGACATGTCACCATGGAAAATGAACAATATCTGGCTAAGAATTTCATAGAATGGTCCTGCTGTGATAACAAGCGCAGACTTTGTAACTAAAGTAGTTGATATAAAAGACTTTCCTTACATGACAGGGATGGAAAAAAAGTGCTTGCCAGCTTGAAGGGGAATCAAAGTATAAACTTGGTAGTACATTCACTGGCATGTCTGTAAGCTTTAAAAATAATTGTCCTGGTTAATTATAAATATGCACACTTCACATATTTGTTTGGAGCACTTTTTTAAAAATAAGATAATTCTGTTTCGTTTTCACCACTGATCAAGCTGTATACTGCCAAATAATCACTGTTTCATGGAAACATAGAAAACTGGAACTTGAGTAGGCCATTCAGCCCTTCAAGACTACTCCACCATTCACTATGATCATGGCTGAATCATCTAACTTAGCACCTTGCTCCCACTTTCACCCTGTTGTCTTTGATCCCTTTAGCCCTAGGAACTGTATCCATTGCCTTGTTGAGATCATACAATGTTTTAGCTTTGACTGCTTGCTGTGGTAGCAAATTAGGTGATCTTTCGGAAAAGAATTCCAGTAACAAACAGTGGACATGGTGACAAACCAGTTGACTGGTTTTAAACTTAGCTCAGTAGATGTGGATTGAATTCGGCACATGAAGTCTTAAGTTGGAAACCTCTATCCAATACATCTTTTCCTTATTAGGAATGTAGACAGGTAACACAGCAATTCTGTTACTAACTCATGTAAGAAATGATTAGTCGTCATCATTGACTTGCACACCCCCATTAAATAATTTGTATTTCTTATTCTGGACTCCATCTTATAGGAACATCCTTCCTGCATCTTCCCACCCTAGAAATATTTCATAGGATTGTGAGATTCTCCCTCCCTCATTCATCTGAACTCCAGTCAATATAATTCTCACTAATACAACCTCTCCTTGTAGTCAGCCAGTCCGGCCATCCCGGGAATCAGTTTCGTAAACCTTTGCTCTGCTCCCTCTCTAGCAAGAACATCCTTCCTCAGGTAAGGAGACCAAAACTGCACTGAATATTCCAGGTGTGGTCTCACCAAGGCCCTGTATGATTGCAGCAAGACATCCCTGCTCCTGTACTCAAATCCTCTTGCTACGAGGCCAACATATTATTTGCCTCCTTTGCCATCATCTGTATGGGTTAGCCAAAGATGATTTTGTTTGCATGACAAAGCATGTAAGCTATTGGTAACGTTAGAATTCAAACTGGGCTGTTAACCAATTCAATTTCGCAAAGCCCTGCTAATTGAGTTAATAGTTCTATTTGTACAATGCCTCATGGAGTCTGAAACCAGAGACCTATTGAGACATTAAACCTTTGAGAGTTGATAATTTAATACAACAAAATGGTAGTCAAGTTTGCATCAGATCATAAAATCTTTGCCGTATTGGAAATAATTTAGCTTCTTGTAGATTTGACATTGATGTAATTATTTCTCCACCTAATTTTACCGGGAAAAGTAGTTTTAATTTGTATTTTAAGTGCACGTTTCTTTAAATTAATAATAAATATATAAACTATCTGCAGTGATTGTAACGGGGTCAGCCATCTGGACCTCAACAGAATGTAAGTTCCCTGATTGGGGCTGTCAATCTGGTCCAATCAGGGAGCCATGGCTGACAGATAAAAAGAGGAGCATCAGAAATTTTGACACCCTGGGTGCTGAGTCTGACAAGGCTGTGCCAGAGTCAAGGATTTTCCATGTGTAAATAAAGGGTGACTTGGTGGTGGGATACTTGCCTCTATGGAATTATTTCACTATCAAGTTGTGGGAATTCAAAACTGATCTGTCCTGAGAAAAACCAACATGAAATGAAGTACTGGCTCTGCCCAGTCTCTGTTGACCTGGGATCTTCCACATGTGCTCACTTTGTTGAAATAAACATTCTCTTTTATGCTGCCATATTCCTTCCTGGAACTTGAATATTACAAACCTTTTACCTCCATCAGTCTTCTTTACCTTCCACAATCAGATTTTAGACCCCAAGAATGGTATTATCCAATTATTACTTTGTAGACTTTTCCTTAAATCAATTTGTTCAGGAATTTAATGATGCACCTCTGCAGCACGTGGGATTTGAACTCCGGTCTTCTGATCCAGGAGTGCAGACACTAACACTGCACCATAAGATCCTTTATTAAATTTTAATCCAGTCTACTATTTCAGCCTTTTTTGTGTTACAGTACATGAATGTGAGTCCGTCACTTAGACTGCTCATTTTTTTAAGTAACCATAGAAGAGCAAAGTTCACCGTGCATCAAGCTTTTCAATAGATGTGCCAAAGCACAATACTGTAATACTGGGAATGTTAAATAAAAACAGAACATTCTGGTAATATTATGCACAGATTGTGCAACATTGATGATATGCCATCAACCTGAAATGTTAAATGTTGATCTCTTCTTAGATGCTGCCTGACCTGCTGAGTATTTTCAGCATTTTTAGTTTCTGATGTTATTGGATATAACTAATAGAAACTTGCAGGGCTGTTCGCCCCATATTCAGCTAGACAGGATCTTTTATGACTCATTGTGATTATGCCGGCTGGCTACCAAATTACGCCCTGAAGCTCTCTATTTTCCTCCGATCCATTATTTCCTTATTTTTTATCTTAAAGGTGCATTTGTCTCTGTTACAATTACTTACTTTTGAAAAACATTCCATGCTCTCATAATACTCTGGTTAATGGAACTTCTGATTGGTCTCCACACACTCTCTCAATAATTTGCAATTGATGTACCATTGTTGCTCACTCCCTAACTAAAGTAAATAATTTCCAATTCACCCATTTCAATTCCTGTGTAGTATTAGAAATTTTTATGAAATGTCCTAAACTACAAGAAATAGTGACAGTATCTTGTGTCTCCTGATAATTATAGTCTTACATTTATCTGTTCCACTATTCCTTTTAAAATGTCAGGTTGATCTATATAATTTAAATTTTTCACTATGGCATCAATGCACAAAGGAACAAAATGTCCTCCTCTCAGTGCACAGTTTTACTTCAAGCTTCTCCCACTGTCATGCTTCACTAGTAGACTGCTGCTAGTTGGTTGGAGACAAAACATCAAAGGGATTTTAAAAAAAGGGAAAACATACTGCAGGCTATCCTAATTGCTAAGAGTCGAGGAGCTATTTTAGAAAGAGGGAGAGGAGACAGTGCCTTCATATGGCCTCATGGGTAAGTGATGTTCTGTCCAATCTTCGCTCCACTGGGCAGTATGTTACATGAGGTGGCATTATTGCTCCATCCTGTTATCCCTGTGCTCCATGCTCTGGAAGACACCACTCGATAATCTTAGGATTCACTTAAACAGAAAGTGCCTTTGGAACGCAAGTCAGAAAATTACTTAAGTTAGCAGGTTGTAATGAAGTAATTTCATATCAATAATGTAGCTTCCAGTGCAGGCTTTGGATTCAGTGTTCACAGTTCCATTCTTCACTAACCAAACCACAAATTAAAAATCAAATCGTTAATAAAATGGTAATAGCAACATCAAAACGTTTATAGAACTTTGTGCAAATTCTATTTAGATTAGATTTTATTAGGTGTTTTTTGTGTTTCTCTTTATTTTCCAGTAATCTTTATTAGTGAATGAAGGGAGCAGAAAAACTTGTCTGTTAGTCTTTCATTTTCTTGGAATTTACTTATTTAATTTCTGTTTTGGGCACGATACAGCCCTTCCAGGGTTAAAAGGCTCAGGTGTTAATCCCCAGGTGTTTTCATGCTTGAATACTGATTTCTGCCTTTGGTCCTCTTGTCTAGTAATCCAGTGTAAGTAATTCACTTTGGCAAGACATTAGCAGTTCATGCTGTCAATAGTGAAGAGGAGCCAAAGATCCAGAATGATTGCTTTGTGGCTAAATTGATTTTTTTGTGCAATAGACAATGTCTAATTTTTCATTCAACTTGTAATAGATATTTTATGTTTTTATATGTTAATATGTTGCCAGTACATTTACTAAAATGCTTGTACGGAAAGCTTGTCAGGAATTAACGTGCAGTCCCTTTATATTTATTTTGTATGTCAGCAATGTTAACAGCCGTTCTGTTTGACAGAACCAATGGAACAATCCTCATGTAAACCTGATACTTTCGGCACTGATTGGTTATACTCAAATTTTGTATGATGTTCAGTTGTTTTCCATGCATTATTTGACCATTCCTAACTATAGCAAAGATTAAGACAGGATTCCAGTGCATCAACTGTTAGGACAATTAAAATATGATCGCTGATGTAAAACCTGTATCTTACAAGGGTAATTGATCACTAACAGTAGAAACAGAAGTGTTCGGAGTGTGCCGTGGGTTAATCAATACCAATACAAATTACAGGGTAGAATTTCCACTTAGCTCCACTGGTTATGTAGGTGCGTCAGAACCAGGTAGAGGATCAAAAATTGGGCAACTAGATCTGAGGCATTTTTCAAACTGATCTTTTCTGTAAAGAATTTTCAGTCCGAATGCACTTTGAGAGCCATACTGGTCGCACACAGTTTGTGCCAGAACATCTTTAAATCTCAAAATTAATGAAAAAGAGTAGTTGCCATCTTGCAGCCTTTGTGCCAGAGTTGTATTTCTACCTTGTTAACTCCGTGTTATAGGCTTATTCAAGTGGATGCTATAGTATTCTTTCAGGTTATGGTTTCTCAAAGATTCCCCACCGTTCACGTTAAACTGACTACTTTATAGTTACCAAGTTAATCCTTCTCTCAATTTTGAACCAGTGTGTTACACTTGCAGTTCTTCAGTTGTTTGATACTGCTAATGTATCTTAGAAGGATTGGGAAATCGTGGCCTCTGCAATTTCTACTCTTTCTTTCCTCAAAAATCTTGGAAGTACTCTCTCTGTTCTGGGTAATTTACCTGCGTTTATTACTGCCAGCCTTCCAAACTCCTGTATCCATTGTTCTCTCACTCAGCATATTGACAAACTCTTGTTTACCACAACTTTAATAACATCAGTCTTTTTGGTAAGCATTAATGCAATTATGCTATGAATCTTTTATGTCTTTTAGAATTGTCAGAGGGGTTTGAGATTCCACCTAAATGATGCACCTCTGATTAAAAAAAAATGCAGCTAGTCCTCAGTTTGGCTTAGACTTCGTGCTGAAATCCAAGAGTAGGTCTTAGATATGCAATCTTGTAACTCAGAGCCAAAACCTCTATCATTGAACTGTGAGACAATAAATAATTAATGATGAGGCCTTTTTGGATGTTGTACAAATTATAGGGTCATAATTTGCTGCAGCAGGACATCTAACAGCATCTGCAATTAGTTACACTTGCCCTTCAGTGTTTTGTTTTTTCCATTTTTCTATGCAGCAGGTTCAGTGAAAGGAATGAGATATGGAACTTGGTTGAATGAAGCAAGTAACTGTTTATGTCCTTAACCAATCAGGCTGAAGGCTTGTGAAGTTAATAACATCAGGACTGAGAACGTAGTAAAACAGTTTGGTGAATGCCATGTCAAATCAGGTTAAAAAATGAGAAATAAAGAGAAGGGAAGGAGCTTGGATCAAGATAGAGAAAAAGACATTCAGAAGAACATAAATTTTTAAAAGAACTTTTTTAAAAAAAATGTCAACAAGTATTAAAACCTGGAGGAATGATGCTCCACTTACGCTATTGTTAATTTTCAGTGTCAGAGAAATTATTTGGCAGCAATTAATGTTAATGAAATTATAAAAAGGATACTTGAACTAAAATGGAGAAGCATAACTTTCAATGGCAAGCTTAGTTTATATCTACTGTGCAAATACAGCAACTTCTCGTCATTCAATATATTTCACTGGCGAGGGGGCTAGAGAGATGGTGTCTTCACAAACTTGATGGCAGAGGGTACAAATCAGACAAAAATATTTTGTATATCTATCTTTTACCACTTATCTGCCTAAAGTTTTACCCTATTTGTATGATTAATCTAACATTTGAGAGGGAACGCTGGCCCATCATATTTCATAGTTGTTGCAGCACAAAATGAAAAGCCAGGAAAGCCAAGCACCAGAACCAGATTGTCGTTGTTTGCAGTGAGAATTATATTTATAGGTACTAACACAGCCTCCAAGTTACCGTGCATGGGCTTCCACCATTACTTGGTCTGTTTTTTTTAAAACATCGACAAGCTCACTTCGTTACACCACATGTAGTGCTGAATAACAGATTAGACTTACTCAGAACAACCTTTGGACATGGAATCTGTTGGAAGCCAAAAAGCTTTGTATATTCTGTGTCGCTGCTTTCCCAGTTATGTAGCTTTGTGGAGAGTCGGTGTTTAGATTTGATTGTTAGTACCATGAAACAAGTTGTGAAAATGAACATTTTTACTTCAGAATTACCTTTTAAAATTGAGATAACGGATTTCTAGTAGCAAGGTGGATTTATTCAGTGAGTAGTTGAGCTAGATTGAGCAGGAAGTGCCGAATTTGATCTCTGGTTTATAGAAAGTTAAGCAATATTGGACCTGTCACTGTTAAAAATGCTGTAACTATTCAGAGTCTGCTCCTTATAATTAGTAAGTAATTCATGCTGAAAGTATCGTTCTCGAGGTGTCAAGTGGAAACACGTAGGTGAATAACCTGTAAATTCTGTGCGCCAAGGCTCAAAATAAATAATATGCATTTTGACACAGTACTGTAGAAGCAAAGTACCATTAGAACTATATCGCACCATTGTTAAATTTGAAAGACAATAGCAAAACAAAAGCAGTGTTTAATGCTAATGCACAAATGTTGAAAGGATGAAACAACAGATGAATGGAGGTGAGCAATGCAGCAGCACCATGTAATATAAACTGCAGTAATACTGCACGGTGTGACTGTAAGCAAACAAAAACTTTGGTTAAAAAATCCTGAATTTTATATTGGAGTATGTTCACATTTTTTGTAGACTTGTAAATATAACTTCTTTGAAACCAATTACTTGAATCAGTGAATCTTAATGCATGCTATGAATGTTCTGATCAATCTTAAATCTATTTTGACATTTTGTCTTATCTTTCACTCCCTCTTTCTCTGTAAATTGAAAATATTTTTTGCTTTGCCTCAATGATTGTGTGACACTAGACTTCTTCAATTTTTGTGCATCTTAAAATATTCACTGATGCAATAATTCAGCTCGTTTTTGTTCAGTCATCTATAGATATCCTAATTTGCCAACCAATTAAAAACCATTTTCTAAAAATAAAACTATTTACGGTATTTTAACTCCTAGAAATGTAGTTTGAAGTTCCAGACAATGTTCACTTTTTGGACAAAGGAAAATTAACTGATTAATACATGATAATTATTAGGATATTGCAGTTTTAATCCTTGTCTGCTCCTTTTACTTCATCAGTTTAATTTAATGGTTCCAGATGAACATTTCCAATACCCATAAAAATTGTATACACTGTACCTCCACTTGATCTGACTGAAGCCTAATTTATAGTCTGAATGGATGTCTGACTGAAGTGAAATCTAGTATGACTTGTCTTAATTGAGCCAACTAACAAAAATAATTTTTTAAGGAAGAGTTAGGTTTTAAAACTGGTCATTTATCATGGACAATGGCACAAACTGTGATGGTAATTTTGATTTTTGTTTTATATTTCTGTACCAATTCCCTACAGTACAAAGGGGTGGCATGGTGGCTCAGTGGTTAGCACTGCTGTCTCACAGCACCAGGGGCCCAGGTTCAATTCCACCCTCGGGCGACTGTCTGTGTGGAGTTTGTACATTCTCCCCGTGTCTGCATGGGTTTCCTCCGGGTGCTCCTGTTTCCTCCCACAGTCCAAAGATGTGCAGGCAAGGTGGATTGGCCATGTTAAATTGCCCGTAGTGTTCAGTGATGTGTAGATTAGGTGGGTTATAGGGGGATGGGTCTGGGTGGGATGTTCTGAGGGTCGGTGTGGACTTGTTGGGCTGAAGGGCCTGTTTTCACACTGTAGGGATTCTATGACTCTATGAAGTAAATTTCCACCCCTAAGCTTTTCTCTTCCTGAATTCATAAACATTCTATATTTGTATATTAAAGAGAAATACAACCAAATGTAATATTTCAAATGAACTTCAATTCACAATTCATTAAAATATTCATATTGTATGCATTTCACGACAAGGCAGAGTGATATTGAATGTTAATCAACTGAACTGACACTGAAAAATAAAACGTTTACCGCACCTGAAAGCAAAAGTATAGAATAGTGCTGTTAGGCTGGAATTATTATGTGTCATCTAGACAAGCAATATTGCAGGAAGAGTCCCTGGTTCACAATCTCAACCTTGAATACATGCTCTAACGTGAAGACTGCACTGGTTCAGATCAGGAGCCATGTGAACCTGAGCTGCCACACAATTAGTCATTAAACTAGGCAAGCCGTTCTACCAGGGAGAGATCCAATTGACAAGAGCATATGTCCCCTGTTTCCAACTGGAAGCAAGAGTGTACTCACTGAGGGACTTTCATTTAACTAAAAGTTATGCTCTGTGACCATAATACACATGCTTCACCCTCAAACTTCCTTTGAAATGTGGTTGAAGACTAAGGGGCCCCCAAGCTAAATCGTCCGAGTAAAGGTGTTTACGGTAGTTTGACTGATAGGTCACAGCCAGAATCGGGCTGAGTGGATATTCCAAAAGATGGATCAGACCACAGATGGTGTGGGTGAGTATCAGTTTACACGTTTCCAAATTTGTTTTGGAAATTTGGTCACACTATTTCATGCTGTTGGGCTCATGTTTATGTAATCGAAAAGACTATGTATTGCAGAATTTTGTTTTTCAGCATACTTTTGCATTTAGTATATTGTATTTCAATCTGCATTGTTTTAATCTGCATTGTACGTCTTGTACATATTAAAGCAAATGTCGTTGCAGGAAAAGTTGATTTTGTAGCGTCAAAATATACATCACAGCCCTGATCAACTTTAAATACAAATTAAGTAGTTGATGGTACAGACATCATAATATTTTATTGGTTGATATGAAACTCCAAGTTTTTAAAAATAGATTTTGATGACTTCTTTAAAGAATCTTTTGTATTTGATTTTGCAGTGATAATTGCTCTAAAGCAACATTTTTGTTTAGAACTGCCTAAGCATTAGGTAGTATTGCAAGCCAGAAGTATGGAGTGCGAGATGGAATTACTATTTTAAACAAACCAATTTCACAGAATTCTCATAGTGCAGAAGGAGACCAAAAAAATGATTTGTCTCATTTTCACAAACTGATTTGTGGGACAGGAATGCATTTATGCTCTAGTTTAACTGTAAACTTTTACTGTTAGCACTTAAACAAATTTATTGCGAGATAATTTATTGCAGCAAGCGTCATGAAAATCTTGGACATATTTAGCATGACCACTGTTTTGACCTGTGACCAGCTCATTGTACTATCAGGGAGATAAAGCTATGTACAGGTGAGGTTGATAGAACTCATCGAGATTGATTGCATCTCATGAGGTGCTGCAGTGTAAAATAGTTTTCATTCAACTATGAAAACTACATTTATGTATGAAATAGTGCAAAGGAGAATAATTGCTTATAATCCGAAAGTCAGGATAGTAATACCAGCCTAAGAATGTATGCTTAAAAATACGAATAGACCCTATGAAAGTCATAGAAAAATGTGGCTCATGTTCCACTCATTGTTACTGTGCAGGCTCTTTCCCCATAGCCCTATGATATTGGAATTTTAGATTTCTTATCCAAAATTATGTCTGCTACAAAGGTGTACAAATATGTATTTGTGCAACATTTCATGAAGATACGTTCGTTACAAAATAAATACATACAAGTGTAAACAGCAAGAATTGGTTATTTTTGTCACTGGAACTCCAGATTTAAAATACACCATTCAAATCATTAGAGTGTTAACATTGGGAAGACTCCACTTCTCTCTTAAATCCATCCGTCCTATAAGTAATTGTTTTTCCTCTCTGTTCTTTGTCCAGCCTGTTTAAAATCCAATGGAAAAATTTAAGCTTTCAATAAGACACTTATGTGGCAAATACTCAATGGGAATGAGACGATAGAAGCAAGGCTATCCAGAAATTGACTGCTTCAAACATAATGAGATGTGCTTTCAGTGCATCCCATATTCAATACTAAGTAATGCATATGGGGTAATATTTCATGGTGTTTCATGGACTTGCAAAAATCTTCATCATAACACTCAAGAAACTTGGCACTATCCAACACAAAGTAGCCGGCTTGATTGGAACCGTATTCGCAAACATTCTGCCAAGGACAGCAAATGTGTGGGAACAACACCACCTGCAAGTTCACCTCCAGGCCATTCACTATCCTGTCTTGGGAACGTGTCATCACTGTCACTGGGTCAAAATCCTGGAGTTCCCTTCCTAATGGCATTATGGGTCTACCTACAGCACATAGACTGCATTGGTTCAAGGAGGCAGCTCACCACCAGCTTTTTGTGGACAACTATGGATGGGCAATAAAGGCTGGCCCAGTCAGCAATGCCCACGTTCCACAGGTGAATAAAAATGTATTGTTAAGACAAGAGACAGCAGCCAATTTCCAGTACTCTATAATGAGATGTACCTTTAACCCCTTGCATGGTACATTGAATAATCGTAATGGATTATTTAGTCTTTGGTCGTCTCATGCTTGAAAATACTGAACTGTGTATAACAGAAATTTAAGGCTCATAGGATTGATCCATTTAAGTGGATTTCAGATAAACAGTTGAGGGAGAATGGAATAGAGAGTAATGTTGTTAGGACTGAATAAAGAGGAGCCTCTTGTGGAATATAAACACTGGTACAGGTCAGTTTAAACTGAATAACTGGTTTCTCTGCTGTTTACTGTTTGTAATTCTATGTTTAAAAGCAGTTATTGAAATATATGTAGTCCTTCCTTCATTTTATGTAATATATAGTCATTCCTTTTGTCTTTAACAACATCCATTAAGTTCTATAAATAGTTTGATTAAAACACTTGAATCACCTGTAGAAAGGATCTTCCAGTTTCTGAATAATGTGTTCATCAAATTTCAGTGTAACATGTAATAATTCAGAATGGATATAAGCATGGATTTTGTGGTCTGCAGCCAAGTGTTGGCACTTCCACTGGCCTTGATAAAAATGGCCCATAACGATCTTGTGACTTCTGTGGTGTGGATTTCACCTTTCCCAGCATCAGTTTTGATTCTGGCACTAACTATATCTGATCTCCAGCATCCAAGAATATTAATGTTATCAGACAAGATAATCCGTCAATCACACTGCAACATTCTCATAGACAGCAGCAGATGTGGAAGTAGAATACATTGATTATCCTTCACTTACTTATCATTTCACAGGATAAAGATTGGGATATATAAATTGGAATGAGGTGGAAGCGAAAATATAAACTATTGTTAGAAAGATAGTTTGGTTGTATTGAAACTTATTTATTTTATCATAAATTAAAAATTGGGGAAATGGTGTTAGTGTCTTTTAACTTGTAACCCAAAGGCGCAGGCTAATGCACTGGTAAACAAAAACTGAAAGAACTGCAGATGCTGTAAATCATGAACAAAAACAGAAGTTGCTGGCAAAGCTGAGCAGGTTTGGCAGCATCCGTCAGCGTTAACTTTTCGGGTCGAACGACCCTTCCTCAGAGCAGGGAATCACTAACAGCAACTTTAGGAACAAATGTACATAATTACGCAAGAAATATGAGCAGGAGTAGTCCATTTACCTACTCGAGTCTGCTTCTCCATTCAATAAGATCATGGCTAATCTGACTGTGGTCTTAACTCCTATTTTCCGCCTGTTCTCATATCTTTTTACTCTTTTGTGGAATCTGTCTAACTCGGCCTGGAATGTAATCAATGACCAGCCTAAAGATTAGCAACCATTGAGAGAAAAAAGGTCATTCTCATCTTTATACTGGTTTGGATATAGGGACTAAACGTAATATTTCCAAATTTGCAGCCTGTATAAAGCTAAGTAGGAATGTGTTGTGAGGAAGATGTAAAATGTTTCCAGGAGGAATGGGAGAGGGTTAATGATTGGGGAAGAACACGACAAATATTTCTTAAGAAGTGTGAGGTTATAGCTATAGATGTGCAGAGTGTCCAGGGTGTCTTTGTCAATAAGTCACTGAAGACTAACGTGAAGTTGCAGCAAGCTGTTAGGAAAGTTCATGGAAAGTTGGCCTTTATTGCAAGAGGATTTGTGTACAGAAGTAGTGAAATTTTGCTTCAATTAAAAATGAGCTTGGCTTGACTGTACACTGAGAACTGAGGGGAGTTTTCGTCTCCTTTCGTCTCAAAAAAGATATTATTAGCATACAAGGAATACAAAGAAGGTTCACCAGACTTGTTGCTGCTTTGGGGAGACTATCCTATGAAGACTAGATGGGCAAGCATTCTGTAAAGTTCCAAAGAATGAGAGGTAATCTCAATGAAACCTGCAAAATACTGATGGAGATGCACAGGATAGATGCAGGTAAAATATTTTCCCTGGTTGGTGAGTCGAAACCATGAGCACAATTTAAAATAAGGCAATTCCATTTAGGATTGAGAAGAAGAAAAATATTTTTATTCAGAGGGTTCTGAATCTTTGGAATTCTCTACTCCAGAGAGCTATGAAAGTTAGT
>NW_025966346.1:0-3934 GCF_021869965.1 Rhincodon typus
ATGCAACATTTGCATCAGTTGACCAATTAAAAATGTATCCAGAGACTTTACAAATACTGGAAACAACGAAAGTGTCTTGCATTTCATATTCTTTAAGTGTTTGTATTATGATCTTTCAATATTCCAAAGAGATTCACAACCAAGGAAGTAAATTTTCAAAGCAGTCACTGATGTAATCCAGTGAAATATGACAGGTAGATTATCCAGACCATCTGCTTTGGTGAGGTCAGTTGAGGAATCAATATTGATCAAGACATTGGGGTGAGGTCTCTCTGCTGCTTTTCAAAATTATGCCATGGGATGTCCACCTGAGAAGGCAAATAGTTGCCCCAGCATAATATCGCATCTAACAGATGGAAGTGCCACCATTGCAGAACTCCCTTGGACCTGTGCTAGGAGCATCAGCCTATATTATGGGCTCAAAACTTTGGAGTAGGACTTTGGCCAGTAATTCAGAGGTGGTAGTGCTACCATTAAGCCTTGGCTGACGTCTTAATGTCATTTGTACCTTGCAGAACTTTAGGAAAGCTCTTCACACGTAACAGAATATGATCCAACTCAGGTCATCAACTTCCCTGATGGTCTAGTGGTTAAGATTAGGTGCTCTCACTGTTTTGGCCAGGGTTTGATTCCTTGTCAGAGAATGCAACTTTTGTTTGGGGAGGAGGTGATGGTGTCATGGTGTTATCACTGGACTATTAATCCAGAGACCCAGGTAATGTTCTGGAGACCTGCATTTGAATCCTCCCCACAGCAGATGGTGGGATTGCATTTCAATAAGTCTCTGGAATTAAATGAAACATTTGTCATAAAATCCCATCTAGCTCACGAGTGTCCTTCAGGGAAGGAAATCTGCCATCCTCACCTGGTCTGGCCTACGTGTAACTCCAGACCCATAGCAATGTGGTTGACTCTTAACTGGTTCTGAAATGGCCTAACAAACCACTCAGTTGTATCAACTAATAGAAATTCTCAAAAAAAGAATGAAACCGGAAACAACAATAACAACAGAAACAGCTCTGTCAACTCCTCAAAATCCTCCTTACTAACATCTGGGGGCTAGTGCCAAAATTGGGAGAGCTTCCTCACAAACTAGTCAAGAAACAGCCTGACATAGTCATACTCATGGAATCATACCTGACAGACAATTTCCCCGACACCACCATCATCAACCCTGGATATGTCCTGTCCGACCAGCAGGACAAACCCAGCAAAGATGGCAGTAGAGTGGCATACAGCCAGGAGGGAGGTGCCTGGGAATCCTCAACACTGACTCCAGGCTCCATGAAGTCTCATAGTATCAGGCCAAACATGGGCAAGGAAACCTCCTGCTGGTTACCACATGCCGTCTATGTCCATCACCAAAAGTGGCTCGGCAGCAGCACTACTGACCGAGGCGGTCAGGTCCTAAAGGATGTAGCTGCTAGACTGTGTCTGCAGCAGGTGACAAGAGAGCCAACAAGATGATAAAACATACTTGACTTCATCCTTACCAATCTGCCGGCTGCAGAGGTATCTGTTCATTGCAGCTTTAGTAAAAGTAACCACCTCACAGTCCTTGTGGAGACAAAGTCCCTTCTTCGTAGAACTGAAGAGGAGTCAGACTCCAAATGTTAACTCTGTTTCTCTATTCATAAATGCTGCCAGACCTGCTTTCTAGCATTCTGTGTCTGTTCCAACTAACACATAGCTTTCCTACCAGGCTTGCATATAACATATACATACCAACACATGTTCATGCGCTCAGTCACCATAACTTACAAACATGTACAGACTATCATTCTTGAACATGCTTTTACCTCTTCCTTTGTGAACTGAGCAGGTTTGGTTTCTCCTTTCGGGGCCTGTGGCTCCATCTGTGGAATAATGTTATACAAAATATTCAGATTACCATTTAATCAATACCTGATTGATCCCTAGAACATATGGGCCATTATAGAATTATGTTACAGATTATAGAAGACTCAAAGAAGCATAAGCAAAGTTATTTGCATTCAGGTCTAAGCACTTAGTTAGTCCTGGGCCTCAGCTTAAACACTTACCTGACCTGTGCTTTTAGATACTGCCAATTAATTGCAGTAACAGAATGTCCGAATTCCATACTTTACACTCAAATAACTTAAGTTTTGGAATGGTTTAAATCATTTGATCACATTTCAATCTTTTAAGTGGAGTGCTCCAGGCACAGGGCTGAGACCCACCTTGTAAGATAATGACAAGTTGAAAAGAACAGGAAAGGCATTGGTGCATATCAGGAAGCAGTAACATACTGATACTAAGTTTGGAGAGGGTTCAAACTAATTTATTAGAGGCATGTGAATGAGGAGGTAATAACAGAGAGATGAACAGGAAACTGGAAGAGACAGATAGTACCAAAGCAATAAATAGTATGATAATTCAGTATAAGAGTGGGAAGAAATGAAGTCTAAATTAGGGTATGTGAACGTGCGGAGAGTGGTTAAAAAGGATTGGTGATTGAAGGCCCAGATAACCATGTGAAAATATGTGGTGATAATGGAGACCTACCTCAAAGAAGCGGGTATTAAATACAGCAAATAAAGTAGCATACTATTTAATTGGAAAGAGAGATTTCAGAACTCTGTAGTACACAAGGATCTGGGTGCTCTGGTACATGAATCACACAACACTGACTGGTATGCAAGTACAGCAAATGATTAGAAAGACAAATTACATACTGACATTTTTTGCGCGGGAAGGGAATATAAAAGCAGGGAAATGTTACCACAACTGTACAGAGCTTAAGAGAGACCACATTTGGAATAGTGCGTACAGTTATGGTCTCCTCATTTCATAGATTCATACAGCACAGAAAAGACCCTTCAGCCATCAAGTCTGCACCAATATAACTACAATTAGAACTGCACTAATCCCAATTTCCTGCACTTGTCCCATATCCTTGAATGTTATGATATGTGAAGTCTCATCCAAATATTTTTCAAAGGTTGTAAGATTTCTGGCCTCTACTACCTTCCCAGGCAGTGCATTCCAGATTCTCACAACCCGCCCAGTGAAAACGTTTTCTCCTAAATGCCCTCTGAACTTCCTGCCCCTTTCCCACATACCTTATTTGGAATGAGATGTACAAGGGGTTCTCCAATGTGAAAACATCTGACTTACAAACACTTGTATTTACAAACACGATCCTATGTGGGGATACAATTTTAAACATCCTACATATGATTGTTTCCTGTACTTATGAATTGCTGCCTCATGCTATCCTGCACTGTGTTGCGACTTACATACAAATCGACTTGCAAATGGACACATGATGGCACCCATTCACAACCTGGGCACTGCCTGTAATTGCTTTAAAAGCCATTCAGAGAAGGTTCATTCGAATCACTCCTGGCATGAAAGGGTTTATCTCAAAGAAAGGTTGAAGAGGTTGGGCCTAATTCCAAAGGAGTTCAAAGGATGGGGGTGATCTTATTGAAACATACAAGACCCTAAGGAGATTTGACAGGTGGATACTGGAAGGATGTTTCTTCTTGTGAGGAAAGCTAGAATTAGGGCACATAAGTTAGAAACAGATATATTTATGGACAATGAGAACCTGGAATTCGTAACCGTTTGGACATTCTTTGGTTGAAGAGGGTTTTTCATGTGATTTCTTTGAAATAAAAAAATGACAAAACATTAAAAGAGGATGGTTGATGATCTGCTGTTTACTAGTAAAGCAAATACTTTTGGGAAAATAGGCCAGTAAAGTTTTTAATGTGGTAGAGGTAGATTTAATGGCCCTTAATTGCTGGACAAACAGATTTGGAAATGCCTTGTGAACTGTGCTGTTCATTACCTAGCAACAACCTCTGGACTGAAGTTGATGTGTGTTTTCACAGACGTAGATGTGAGCATTTGGAGAAGCTAACAGGGAAGAGCTCTCTGAGTTAACAAGGTGTAGAGCTGGATGAAC
>NW_025966346.1:4334-29409 GCF_021869965.1 Rhincodon typus
AGAGAGAGAGAGAGAGAGAGAGAGAGAGAGAGAGAGAGAGAGAGAGAGAGAGAGACACACACAAAGTGAAACAAACTGAAAGATCGCTCAGTGAATTACTTGTGAAACGTGTATTGGGCAAGGGCTGTTCTCATACCAGAACAGTAGCCTGTGAACTGAAGTTACCCAAGCCCCAGCCATTGTGTTGTGCTGGCTGCAACCAGTTCAAACTGGGTCAGCTCAAAGGAATGACATAAGGTATAAATTTTGATTTGGTGGAAGAGTAATGAGATAATGCTACTGGTGTCCTTGAGTCAGAGCGAAAAATGAAAAGACACAGGCTTGCCCGATGAAGCAGAACTATTGAGGAAAAGACACCACAGTTCGGGAAGATAAGGACAAAAGGATTTAGAAAAATGAAGGATTTCAGGCGCGCCAGCAGCGAAATTCTGGGATAAACCTTCACCAAAGTTGAGGACTCTACGCTTGGAAGTGTAGAGACCACATTGAGACCTTGAGAGATCATCTGGCCAGCATGAACTCCTATTCTCGGGCTTTAGCCTTTAAATTTTCTGACTGTTCAGGGAAGATCAGAGAAACTTAGTGGGTGCATGCATAGATTTTAGTCTTGTATGAGTTGCATGCCTGCTTTTAACCTTTTCTTAACCGAACGGTGTGAATTGCATGTCTGTTTTAACTAAAAAATAAAGTTAGTTATTAGTTGATACAGATTTGACTCTTTTTCTCTTTGTGCCGAAGCAATAACTGTTGTCGAGAGCGGGAACCAGGCAACAGCTGATATAGTTTCAAATATCAGAGTTCATAGATCTGAAATCTAGTCTAAAGATTTTCCAGCATTCTGCGATTGTCAACAATTTGATCTCAAAGGAGCTGTGAGAAGTCAACCCATTCTATCTTCTGCATTCATACCTTTGATCCATAGGAATGTTGTTCCTTTTTTGCCAATTTTTTTTCCAATAAATAATATCTCTACAGAACTATGTTGTGTTTCCTGTTTAGTGATGTGTGTTTGGGATTTAAGGCGATATTGTTTAATTCTGCATAGTAGTTCAGTTAACAAATTTGTCAGTTGTTTAAAGAATTTATCTCCATTATAACAAATAAATTATTTTTGAACTAATTTAAGGAAGGCTGATGCTCATTTCTTTTACTCTGGATCATAGCACAAACCAGAGACAAACTGATTATTTTTGGGATTAAATAAAACAATTACACTTATGAATTCCAGTTCATGGAATTGTGGATCTTGATTTTCAATGCATTCTTCCCACCTGAGCCATAACACATGGAGTAAGAATAACAGGTTTTCCTTTTAAAACAAGAGATGAGGATTTTTTTTTCCTCTCACAAAGATTGTTACCCTATGATACTATCTTGCCCAGAAGGATTAGTCTATAAATTCATTCAAGGTTGAGTTAGATAAATTTTTGATAGACAAGGGAGTCAAGAGTTATGGAGTGCAGACAGAAAAACAGAACTCAGGCCACAACCAGAGATGAGCCACGATCTAATTAAATGGTGAAGCAGATCTAAGTGCCAAATGGCCTAAACCTATTCCCAAATTCTATGTTCCCCCAGTGATAATATCTTACCACACTGAAAATATTCTACAACAATGAGAGTAGAACAACACAGTGATATGACAACACACTGTGTTATTGTATTCTAACTGTGATGGAGTATCAAATGTGTTAATACTTTAACACTGCGTTAATGTCCCCACACAATACTCTACCACCACAAAATTCTACAACAATAAGAATATAACATCATGATGACATATCACAGTTATGGCACTCCAATACAGGGATAATACTCCAACAGCATTGATACTCTACACTGTTAAGACACTATCACAGTGATGATACTTTATTACAGTGAGAATAGGACTACACGATGAAGATAATCTAACACAGTATTAATATTCCACTAATTAGAACACTCAAGCACAGCGAATGTAGAGCAACATCATGATAATATGAAAACTCTATGATAATACATAAATGATGCAACATGTACATTATTACATCAGAACAACGCATTCAATAATAAAACAGCAAAATTGTGGCAACAGTACATAGTGATAATTCTTCACCAAACACATAAAACAATGTCTCATTACAACATACACCATAATATAATCTAACACTTGGCACAGGCTGATACAGGCTGGTAATAACCCAATGAAACTAATAGTATTTCACAAAAGTAAAATCAAATTTCAATCATAATACCACAGTGCAACACCTAGTAATAATATAATAATAAAAGACAAAGGACGTAAAAAATCTGTGCCATTAACTATCTAGTGCATCTTTCCACTGCACAGTTTTATGGAGACAAGATCCCACCTTCACAATGAAAATAGCCACCATCACATTATGTGGCATGATCACTGTGCTAAATGGGACAGATGTGGAATAGCAACTGAAGACTGGGCACTCATGAGGCACTGTGGGCCATCAGCGGCAAAATTGCAATCACAATCCTTAACCTCATGGCCCAGCATATGGTCACTTCATTAATACCCCCAAGCCAGGCAATTAATCCTGTTTCAATGAAGAGTGCAGGTGCACAGACCAGAAACAGCTCCAGGCATATCTAAAAATCAGATGCTGAACTGGATGATTCTGCAATACAGGGCTATATGTATACCTAACAGTGGAAACAGCAAGTGTGCTAAGCAATCCAACGTCAATGGATCAGCTCTATACTCTGCACATCCATAGCAGCTTAGCCAAGCAGAATACCCCGTCCTGTGACATGTGGAAATCACGGACACTTTGAGATTTAGACAATCCTATGTACAGGAAATGTCACCGGTTGCAAAAGCTTGAGTTCTGGTTTTGAGCTGGAACAGCAGCTTGAGTCACGGAGGTGCATCCGCAAAGCAGGCAACTACATGGATTGCATATTCAAAAAGTTGCCACAATACAATTTAGGGGAAAGCAGTCAGACAGGAAATGGGAGGCCACCAGGCAGTGTCTAAGACAAACAGCAACTGGTACAGGAGTCCCTAGAGGTCCTGATCATAAATTATTTTTCATTCTGTGTATGGATGAGGAGATAAATCCTTGAAGCAGCGTTGTCCAAATTACTCCTAGTGCCATCTACAAATGAGTACAGAAATAGGAGGATAAGGCAGATGTGGCAATCATCATTCAAGCTTGGCTAGATTCTGGTATGATGCTGAAGGATTGGACAATTACAAACATTATGCCCTTATTCAAAAAAAGTTATAAAGGTAGGTCTAGTGATTACAGGCCAGTCGCTTTCACTACAGTGGTTGGGAAACTTCGAGAAACAATCAGGATAATTTTAATATTCACATGGAAAATTGTGGGTTAACTCAGAAGAGTCAGCATGGATTTGTTAATGGAAAATCATGACCAACTAACTTGCTGGAAGAAGGGAAGTTGTGCTGAACCTGTATAAGACACTGGTTACACCTTAGCTTGAATAAAGTTTATTTTATTCATTTGTGGATGTGGGTGTTGCTGACTGGGCCAGCATTTGTTGCCCATCCCCAGTTGCCCTTGAGAAGGTGGTGGTGAACAGCCTTCTTTAATCACTACACTGCATCTGCTATGAGTTGACCCACAATGCCATTAGAGAGGGAATTCCAGGATTTTGATTCAGTAACAGTGAAGGAATGATGATACATTTCCAAGTCAAGATGGTGAGTGGCTTAGTGGGGGAGCTTGCAGGTGGTAGTGTTCCCATGTACCTGTTGCTCTTGTCCTTCTAGATTGAAGTGGTTGTGTGTTTGGAAGATACTGTCTAAGGATCTTTGGTGAATTTCTGCAGTGCATCTTGTAGATGGTACACACTGCAGCTACTGAGCATTGGTGGTGGAAGGGTGGACGCTTGTGGTTGTAGTGCCAATCAAGCGGGCTGCTTTGTCCTAGATGATGTCAAGCTTCTTGAATGTTGAAGCTGCACCAATCCAGACAAGTGCGGAGTATTCCATCACACTCCTGACTTGTGCCTTGGAGTTGATGAGCAGGCCTTGGAGAGTCAGGAGGTGAGTTATTCAGCACAGTATTCCTAGCCTCTGACCTGCTTTTGTAGCCACAGTGCTTACGTGGCAAGTCCAGTTGAGTTTCTGGTCAACAGTAACCCACAGGATGTTGATAGTGGGGGATTCGGTGATGTTCACACCGCTGAATGTCAAGGGGCAGTGGTTGGATTGTCTCTTATTGATGATGGTCATAGCCTGGCACGTGTGGCACAAATGTTACTTGCCACTTGTCAGCCTAAGCCAGATCTTGTTATATTTCAACACCGACTGCTTCAGTTTGTGAGGAGTTGTGAATGATGCTGAACATTGTGCAATCAATCACTGGCAAAGATCCCTACTTCTGACCTTATAATGGAGGCAAGATCATTGATGAAGCAGATAAAGATAATTAGGCCTAGGACTTCACCCTGAGGAACTCCTGCAGAGATGCCCTGGAGCTGAGATGATTGGCCCCCAACAACTACAACCATCTTCCTATGTGCCAGATATGACTCTAACCAGCAGAGAATTTGCCCCGGATACCTACTGATTCCAGTTTTACTAGTGCGCCTTGATGCCACACTCAGTCAAATGCAGCCTGTCAGGGGCTGTCGCTCTCATCTCACCTTTGGAATGCAACTCTTTTGTCTATGTTTGAACTAAGGCTGTAGTGATGTCAGAAGTTGAGTGGCCCTGATGGAACCCAAACTGAGCATCACTAAGCAAATTATTGCTGAGCAGGTACTGCTATCTGGGCAATTTTCCATATTGTGGGCAAGATGTAACTGTACTGAAAGAGCTTGGTTCCGGGAGCAGCAAGTTCTAGAACACGAGTCTTCAGTACTATTGCTGGAATGTTATCAGGACCCATAGCCTTTGAAGTATCCAGCATCTCCAACCATTTCTTGATATCACTGGAGTGAATCAAATTGGCTGAAGACTGGTATCTGTAGTGCTGGGGACCACTGGAGGAGCCAAGATGGATCATCCACTTGGCACTTCTTGCTGAAGAATGATGCGAAAGCTTCAGCCTCAACATTCGTCAGGATGTGAACCCACTCGAAAAGTGCAGAACAGGTTTTAGGAAAATGGTTCCAGGCATGAGAAGCTTCAGTTATGAAGATGGATTAGAAAAGTTTGGGTTGTTATCCTTGCAGTAGAGAAGGCCAAGGGGAGATTGAACAGAAGATTTGCAAGTCATCAGGGTTCTAGATGGAGTTGGTGGGTTCCCACTTGTAAACAGATTGAAAACCAAAAGGGCACAGTTTTAAATTGTTCTGAAAAAGAAGCAAATCCAATGTGAGAATTTTTTTTTTTTTTTCCATTCAGCAAATATTTAGGGCTTGGAATGCACTGATTAGAAATGTGGTGGAGGCATTCAAGACAGCATTGAATTATTATTTAAATTGAAACAACATACAAGATTATGCGGAAAAAACAGGAGATAGCACTGAATTACATTGCTCAAAGAGACAGTACAGACATGATGGGTTGAGTGGTCTCCTGTACTCAACAATTCTGTGATTTGGTGATTCAGTCATGAATGGTGAGTCACTATTAAGTAATTGGAGGAGAATGATCTACAAATATCCCATCCTCAACAATCGGGGAGTCCAGCAGATGCGAGGCTGAACCATTTAGCATGCACCTTTGGCCAGATTGCATGATCCATCTCAGCCTCCTCCAGAGGTCCCCATCTCAGATACCATTCTTAAGCCAACCTTTCTTTCACTGCACGTGATATCAAGAAATGACTGAAGGCACTGGACATTGCAAACACTATGTGTCCTGACAAAATCCCAGCAGTAGTACAGCATTGAAGACTTGTGCTCTACAACTAACTGTGCCCATAGTCAAGTCCAACCAAAATCATCAGCATCTACCTTGACAATGTGAAAAACCATCCAGATATGTCTTGTCCACAAGAAAGCAGGATAAATCCAACTTGGCAATTACCAGCCCATCAGTCTAGTGTTAATCATCAGCAAAACAATAGAAGATATCATCAGCAGTGACTTACTCAGCAATAACCTACTCACTGACTTTCAGTTTGGGTCCCACCAAGACCACTCAGTTCCTAACTTCATTGCAACTTTGAATCAAACATGGACAAAAGAGCTGGATTCCAGAGGTGTGGTGGAAGTGACTATCCTTGACATTAAGGTAATAGATCTAGTGTGATATCAAGGAATCCTATGAAAACTGGAGTCAATGGGAATTGAGGCAAAAATAAACTCTACACTGGTTAGAGTCAAAGCTTACACAAATGAAGAGAATGGTGACCAAATCATCTCAATCCTGGGACATCACTACAGGAGATGCTCCATCATAGGGTCAGAAATGAGAATGTTCATTGATGATTGCTAAGTCTTGAGTACCATTCACAACCTCTGATTGTACGCAGCACAGAACTTTAGTATTGTCGAATAAAGAAACATTTTGTACTAAATACAATTTTATCAGCAATGCTTTTCAGGTTCTGAAACTGTTGGTATCCCATTTGCAGTATTAATTAGGCTCACTGTAGTAATTGACAAGTCTCATTAACTCCACACAATTGCAAGAAATGTAAATCTCCAGCAAGTGAGAATCTAATTATCTTCCCTTAGCATTCAAAGTGTTGTCACTGCTGAATCTGCATCCACGTCTTGAGAGTTAATATTGACCAGACACTGACCACCCACTTGGTACTATGGCTATAAAAGCAGATCAGAGGCTGGGAATTCTGCAGCAAGTAACTCACCTCCTAAGTCCCAAGAGCCTCTCCACCATCTACAAGGCCCAAGTCAGGAGTGTGATGAAAGACTTCCAACTTGCCCAAAATGACAGCAGTTTCAGCAACACTCAAGAAGCTTTAAACTATTGAATACAAAGCACTCACTCCGTGTACCACTGATGTACCATCTACAAGATGGACTAACTGCATAAATTGTTATTGGTCCTTCAATTGCACCTTCCAAACACATGACCTCTACCATCTAGAAGGATAAATGCAACAGACACATGAGAACACTAGCACCTGCAAGTTCCTCTTGAAATCACACACTATCTTGACTTGGAACTGTATTACCATTCCTTCACTGTCACTTCACATTCAAAATCTTAGAACTCCCTTCTAAACAGCGCTATAAATGCACACGGACTGCAACATTTAAAGGGGGCAGCTCACCACCACCTCCTCAAGAGCAATTATGATGGCTGCAAATGCTGGCCCGGCCAGCAAAGCCCATATTCCAGAAAAGGAATAAAATAAAATTAAAAGACAGTGCAAAAGACTGACATTTATCCTTTCCAACATAACTGAGTAACATTCTAATCCGTCCCCAAACCTGGGGTCACACACTATTGAACAGAAATAACTGAGGAACAATGGGGAATAGAAAGATCTGGCTCTACTGTGGAAAACTGAGGCTTCTACACCTGCCGTAGCTGATATCTGCCAATTCAGCACAGAGCTTGAGCTAGTGCTTTAATTAACTCTGCGTCATAGTGAAGTATGGTCTTGGTAACTGAAGTAGATGGTTTTGATGTCACTGCTGACAAGTTTTCGTGGGTTCAGGCCCCACTCCAGAGACTGGACCTGTAATAAAATTCATGGCTACGGCCTAGTGCAAGTAAGTGGGACTAGTATAGATCATAGAATCCTTACAGTGTAGAAGCAGGCCATTTGGCCCATCGAGTCCAAACTGACCCTCCGAAGAGCATTCCACACAGACCCACACCCCTCACCCTATCCATGTAACCCTGCATTTCCCATGCCAATCCACCAAACTTGCACATCTTTAGACTGTGGGAGGAAACCAGAGCACCCAGAGGAAACCCACGCAGACACGGGAGAATGTGCAAACTCCACACAGGCAGTTGCCCGAGGCCGGAATCGAACCCACGTCCCCGGCACTGTGAGGCAGCAGTGCTAACCACCGAATCACCTGATAGATAGTAATATATTTTTGGCAGTGCAGACTGTTGATAGGCCGAAAGGCCTTTTCTGTACTGTATGACTCTATGAGACTCAAGTAAAACATTTGGGTTTAATCATTTCAGTATCTATTGGTGGGGAGGGCAAAGGAAACACTTTAAGGACTCTGAAGATCTCTGAGCTCTGTCAGCATTGACATTCATGACTGGGAGCAGCTTTCTATCAACCCTACAAAGTGGTGACAATTTGTCTAAAAGTTGCATCACCCTTAAAGACCTAATGCCTTAATGGTGAGGAAGAATAGAAAACGAAGCAAATCCTACTCTCTAGATTCCATTACCTCATGGAATATCCTGTCTCATGTGCCTAAAACTCCGTCAGTTGAGATTTGGCCAATTTAATCACATGAAGAGCCACAGCAGAATGTCATGACCCTCAGTAGAGAGCTCATCCTTGGATGAAGGGACAGTGCTAACAATGAAATTATCTTGCACATTGTGTCACTATGAAACCATGTACACATCTTACAAATTTCAGGCCTTTCTTGCCTTCATTCTCTCTTCCAGTCAATTCATTATGACAAACCTTCCATGATCCTGATTCTGAGTTTTTACATTGACACTGCTCAGCTCTAATTCTCTACCATTTATCTCAGCTTTAGGACATTGTCATTAAAAATTGTCAGAATTTTCTACAGTTGGACATTGGGAAGGCCAAAACTGTTACTTTCAATTCCTGCCAAGGAATTTGTTTCCATGAAACAGACTTTTAATTTCCAGATTTCACACTCAAACTGAACTCAATGCTATGAGCCTGTTCATCCCAAATCTAAAATTGAACCCTGCATGCTAACCAAAGGTTATACCTCAACCATCACAGAAATCACTGATGCTTTATCTGCATCCTTGTTACCATTACACTCCATTTTACCCAATACTGGACTCATCTTCCTCCCATCCTTTGTCCCTTGTGAGATCACATCTTTTTTGAAAGTACATTCGCTGTTATCTGCCTTGCTTTAAGTTCCACTTACCATCCTTCCTGACATGTATCAGCTGCCTTTCGCTCAGCACATCTAACTGAAGATTTGCATTCTCAGCTATAAAGAAGATGTTGTCGAAGGAGCCTTGAAGAGTTACAGGAATGCATCTTATGGATGGTACACTGGGCATCAGCAGTGAAAGCAGTGCATGTTGAAAGTGGTAGATCACATACCAATAAAACAGGCTACTTTGTCTTGGATTATGTCAAGCTTCTGGAGTAATGAGTGTTTCACCCATGTGGAGATTATTTCATCACACTCCTGACTCGTGCCTTGTAGATGGTGGACAGGCTTTGGCAAACAGGAGGTGAGTAACTTGCTACAGTATTCCTAGCGTTTGACCTGCTCTTGCAGCCACTGTAATTAAGCTTCAGGTCAGTGGTAACTCTCAGGATGTTGATAGTGGAGGTTCAGCAATATTAACACCATTGAATGTCGAGGGAGATTATTTAATTCTCTTGTTTGAGATGATTGTTGCTTGGCACAAGTGTGGCTTGAACAACACTGGCCAACTGTCAGCTGAAGCCTGGATCTTGGCCAAGTCTTGCTGCATTTGAACACGGATTGCTTCGCACCTGAGGAGTCGCAAATGGTGAACATTTTGCAATCATCAGCGAGCATCCCCACTTCTGACCTTATGATGGAGGGCAGGTCAGTGATGAAGCAGCTGAAGATGGTTGGGCCTAGGACACTACCCTGAGGAACTCCTGCAGAAGATGCCCGGGAGCTGAGATGACTGACCTCCAACAACTGCAACCATCTTCCTATGTGCCAGGTATGACTCCAGCCAGTGGAGAGTTTTCCCCCTGATATCCATTGATTCAAGTTTTCTTAGGGGTCTCAGATGCCACACTTGATCAAATGCAGCCTTGAATTTGAGGGCTGTCACTCTCACCTCACCTCTGGAATTCAGCTCTTTTGCCCATGCTTGAAGAAAGGCTGTAATGAGGTCAGGAGCTATGGCCCTGGCCAAACCCAGACAGGGCGTCACTGAGCAGGTGCTGCTTGATAACACTGTAGATGACACTTTCAATCACTTAACTGATGATTAAGAGTAGACTGATGGGGCAGTAACTGGCCAGGTTATATTTGTCCTGCTTTGCATACATGATGGAACACGATAATTTTCTATATTGCCAGATAGCTGACAGTTTTGTAGTTATAAGACCATACAACATTGGAGCAGGATTATGCCATGCAGCCCATCCCATCTGCTCCACCATTCAATGGCTGATCTGATAATCATATTTCCTGCCTTTACATCATCCTTGATCCAGTTACTGATTAAAAATCAGTCTACAAATCTAATTATACTTAATGACCCAGCCTCGTCAGACATCTGTGGTAAAGAATGCCACAGATTCACACACTCACAAACCTCAAGCTACTCAACCTCTCCTCATAATACAGTCCCTCCATACCTGGTATCAGTTCTCCTCCAATGCCAGTAAATCTTCCCCTAGATAAAAAGGCCCAAATGGTTCACAATACTGACCAGTACTTTTATAGTTTAACAAGACCTCCCTACTTTGACATCCCAATCCCTTTCAAATAAAGGCCAACATTCCATTTGCCTTCCACATTATCGACTAAACTCCTCTTCCATTTCTTGGTTCCCCATTATCATTTTCCAGCCTCATTCTTAAGGGGGTCAACGTTCACTTTGGCATCTCTCTTTCTTTAAATATATTTAAAGAAGCTTTTGCTGTACATCTTGACATTACTTGCAAGTTTACCTTCAAAGCTCATTTTCATCCTCATTATTTTTTGGTCATCTTTTGTTGGTTTTTAAGAAATTTCTCAATCCTCTGACTTATTACTATTCTTTACCACACTGTATATTCACTTTTGATGTTGACATTAATTTCCCTGGTTAACTATGGTTGGCTTATCCCTTTTCTAGAACCGTCTTCACTAGAATACATTTTTGCTGTAAGTTACAAACTATTTTCTTAAACATCTACCATTGTTCCTCAACCATATAAACTCCTTCCCCAGTCCACTCCAGCTAGCTCTGCAATCATGCCAATTTAAGCTTCGACTAATTGTTTGCAACCCAAATTCCCCTCTCTCAACTAAATGCTAAATTTTGCCATGTGATGGTCACTGTTTCCTAGGAGGTAGTCATGCAGCACAGAAACAGGCCCTTCCCCTTCACCTACTCATCCAAACCAACCAGGTTTCCTAAACTGAACTAGTTCCTTTTGCCTACCCTCTAAATCTTTCTTATCCATGTGTCTGTTGAAAATATCTGTTAAATGTTGTAACTGTACCAGCCTGCACAACTTCCTCTGGCAACTCATTCTATACACGGATGACCCTCCGTGTGAAAAGGTTCCCCCTCAGGTCCCTTTTAAATCTTTCCCCTCTCACCTTAAACCTATGTCCTCTAGTTTTAGGCTGTTCACCTTACCTATGGTCCTCATGATTTTATAAACTTCTAAGGTCACCCTTCAGCTTCCTCCTGGGAAGAAAGTCCCAGCTTATCCTTATAACTCCCGTCTCAGTAACATTCTTGTAAATCTTTTTTTGTACCCTTCCCAGTTGAATAGCATCCTTCCTATTGTGCACAATACTCCAAATGTCTTATACAGCCGTAACATTACATCCCAACTCACGTACTCAATACTCTGACTGATGAAGGCAAGCATGCCAAATGTCTTCTTCACCACCCTACCTACCTGTGATACCACTTTCAAGGAACTATGAACCTGAACCCCTAGGTCTCTCTGTTCAACACCATTCCCCAGAGGCCTACAATTAACTGTAAGTTACGCCCTGCTTTGTCCAAATTACACTCAATCTGCCATTCCTCAGCCCACTGGCCCAGTTGATCAAGATCCCATTGTACCCATAGATAGCCTTCTTCACAGTCCACTATACCACCAATTTTGGTGCCATCCCCAAACTTACTAACCATGCCTCATATATTCTCATCCAAATAGTTTATATTAATGGCATACAACAGTGGACCCAGCACCAATCCTTGCAGCACATCATTGGTCACAGGCCTCCAGTCTCAACAACATCCCTCGACCACCACCCTCTATCTTCTAACAGCAAGCCAATTTTATATCCAATTGGCTAGCTCTCCCTGAATCCCAAGGAAACTAACCAGTCTACCTTGCAGCAGCACAGTGGCTCAGTAGTCAGAACTGCTGCATGACAACACCAGGGTTGCCTCGGGCGACTGTCTGTGTAGAGTTTGCACGTTCTCCCCGTGTCTGTGTGGGTTTCCTCCAGGTGCTCCCGTTACCTTCCTCAGTCCAAAGATGTGCAGGTTAAGTGGATTGGCAATGCTAAATTTCCTCTAGAGTCCAGGGATGTGAACCTAGGTGGCTTAAGGGCAGAGTTACAGGGATTTTGGGAGGGAGGGAGAGGGTGGGGTCCTGGGTGGGATGCTCTTTGGAGGGTCGGTGTGGATTCAATAGGCTAAATGGGCTGCTTCCACAATGTATGGATTCTTTGATTTCTATGAACATTATCAAAGGTCTTCCGAAAGTCCACGTGGACAATGTCTACCACTCTGCCTTCATCCATCTTCTTGGTCACCTCTTCAAAAAAAAAACTCAAGTTTGTGAGATAGACTTTCCCACACACAACGTGTCCTGAATACACACTACAAACTCTTCATGGCTTCCTATGCCAAACTGCTTATCCCAATCTATACAAGGATTAAAGTCACTCATGATTAATGCCCTGCATTTTTTTGTAAATATACCTTCATTACCTCATGATTTATTCTCTGTCCCAAAGAATACCTACAGTCAGGAGGCCTATAGACTACAGTGACCTCCCCTCCTTCCCATTTTTATTTCTTAACTCCCTCCATAGGAATTCTGCATCTCCTAGCCAGAATGATTTTGGATTATCGCATCTTACCACCCTTTCCCTCCTGCCTGTCCTTTTGAAATGTTACATACACCTGAATAATTAGTTCCTAGCTTTGATCTCCTTGAAATTGTCTAGCTAATGGCTATAAGATCATACCCATTAGCCTACAATTGTACCATGAACTAATTCAAAAACAATCCGAACCTAGTCAGTCAATCTCTCCTCATACTTCAGTCTCACCATCTCTGGAGTCAGCCTGGTAAACCTTCGCTGCACTCTGACAGCAACAGCACCCTTCCTCAGAAAAGGAGGCCAAAACTGCACACAATATTCTAGATGTGGCCTCACTAAGGCCCTGTACAATTGTAACAACACTTTCCTGCTCCTGTACTTGAAACTTCTTGCAATGAAGCTTAACATACTATTTGCCTTCTTTACCACCTGTAGGTTTACCTTCAGCTACTGGTGCCCACTCCCCTCTCCCAATTTACAGCCATTCAGGTCGTAATCTGCCGTCTTGTTTTTGCTTCCAAAGTGAATAACATCACATTTATCCAAATTATACTGCATCTGCCTTTGGTTTGCCCGCTCACCCAATCTGTCCAGATCATGCTGAAGGATCTCTGCATCATCACAGTCAACCTCCCATCCAATTTTGTATCATCTGCAAACTTGGAGATGTTACATTTTGTACCCTCATCCAAATCATTTGTATATATTGTGAATAGCTGGAGTCCCAGCACTGATCCCTGTGGCACCCCACTAGTTATTGCCTGCCAGTTTGAAATGGACCATTAATTCCTACTCTTTGTTTCCTCTCTGCCAGTTTTCTATCCATCTCAATACACTTCCTCCAAACCCATGGCTTTAATCTTGCACAATAATCTCTTAAGTGGGACTTTGTCAAACTCTTTCTGAAAGTTCAAATATACCACATCGACTGTCTTCCCCTTGTCAACCCTACTAGTTACATCTTCATAGAATTCCAACAGACTTGTCAAGCATGAGTCCCCCTTCATAAATCCATGCTGACTTTGTCTGATCCCGCCACTGCTTTCTAAATGTGAGGTTCTACATTTTGGCAAGGCAAATCAGGGTAGGACGTATTCATTTAACGGTAAGGTCTTGTGGAGTGTTGCCAAACAAAACGACCTTACAGTGCAGGTTCATGGTTCCTTGAAAGTGGAGTCACAGGGAGGCAGAGTAATGAAGGTGATGTTTGGTACGCTTGCCTTTGTTGGTTAGTACATTGAGTATAGGAGTTGGGAGATCTTCTTTGGCTGTACAGGATATTGGTTAGGCCGCTTTTGGAATACTGCATGCAATTCTGGTCTCCCTGCTATAGGAAGAACCTTGTGAAACTTGAAAGGGTTCAGAAAAGATTTACATGGATGTTGAGATAACAGTGTGGAGTGGGAGGAACACAGCAGGCCAGGCAGCATCAGAGGGAGAGGCTAAATAGGCTGGGGGTATTTTCTCTGGAGAGTCGGAGGCTGAGGATTGGCCTTAAAGAGGTTTACAAAATAATGAGGGGAATGCTTAGGGTGAATAGCCAAGGTCTTTTCCCCAGGTAGGGGAGTCCAAAACTAGAGGGCAAAGGTTTAAAGGTGAAAGGGAAGAGATTTAAAAGGGACCTAAGGGACAACTTTTTCATGCAGAGGGTGGTGTATGTGTGTATGGAATGAGCTGCCAGAGGAAGTGGAGGAGGCTGGTACAATGGGTATATGAATAGGAAGGGTTTTGAGGGATTTGGACCAAGTACTGGTAAACGGGACTAGATTAATTTTGAATATCTGGCCGGAATGAACGAGTTGGACCAAAAGGGTCGGTTTCTATGCTGTACATCTATGACTGAGAAAGTTGACTAATCAATGTTCATTACTCATCACTAAATCTGTGGTCTCTCCTCTGAGATAAAACAAAGAAATGAAGATGCTGGAAATCCAGATCAGCACCAGAAATTGCTGAACTCAGTTCTGAAGAAGGGTCACTGGTTTTGAAACATTGACTCTGCTTTCTATCCACAGATGCTGCCAGACCTGCTGAGTTTCTCCAGCAATGTGTGTTTGTGGTCTCTCATTTATTCAAAATTACATTAATCCAGAATAAAGTTCCAGATACATTCAAGAAATTGCAGCTTAGGAATCTGAAATTCAAACTATTCTATTCCCCTGGTGTATATGACCAATTTTATGTGATTCATTGAGACTGCTCTTTTTGTGACAAGCCTCTCTGATCCCTGCACTTATCCATCCCACTTTATCATGGTGATCAGGAGGTTTAGATGCAACACCTTCCCAAGACTTAAATCCTTTACTATTCATCAATTCTACTCAGTTTTGCCGCCTCCTTAGCCTTCCTGATATCCTCTTTCTCCAATGCTATATATTTGGATCCGCTGCCATATTTCCCTCTCTCTTCCTTTTCAAAGCTTTCTTGTAACCCAAAATATTTATCCTCTAGTCTTACCTACTTGTAGTCAGGTCTCAATGCTTTGAATGTCAACTTGCACATCTAATTTACCCTTTTGTTCACTATCTTATGATCAATCATTCATAGAACACAAGAGTACAGCCCTTCAGCCCATGATGTTGTGTCAAACATGATGCCAAAGTTAATCCCTTCTGCCTGCCCTTGATCCTTATCCCTCCATTCCTTGCATATTCACGTGCTTATCTAAAAGTCTCTTAAACACCCCCATCATATCTGCCACCACCAACACCCTGGCAGCGCACTCCAAACACCTACCACTCTGTTCAAAAAAAAACTTGCCCCTCATCTCCTTTGAACTTTCCTCCTCTCACCTTAAAATGTAGGCCCCCTTGTTTTAGGCATTTCATCTCGAGGAAGATTCTGATTGTCAAGCCTATCTACACATCACATAATTGTATAAGCTTCTAACAAGTCTCCCCTCAGCCTCCGCACTCCAGAGAAAACAACCAGTTTTTCTAGCCTCTCCTTACAGCCCATACCCTCTAATCCAGGCAGCATCCCAGTAAACCCTTTCTGCACCCTCTCCAAAGCCTCCACATCCTTCTTGTAATGTGGTAACCAGAATTGAATGCAATATTCTAAGTGCAGCCTAACCAAAGTCTTATAAAGCTGCAACATGACATCCTGACTCTTGTACTCAATTCCCCGACCAATAAAGGCAAGCATGCGATATGCCTTCTTTACCACCCTATCTACTCGCGTGGCTACTTTTAGGGAGCTGTGCACTTGAACCCCAAGATCCTTCTCTTCATCAATGCTGTTCAAGGTCCTGCCATTAACTGCATACTTTTCCTTAACATTTGATCTCCCAAAGTGCAGCACCTCACACTTACCTGGATTAAATTCCATCTCCCATTTCTGCAACTGATCTATATCTCACTGTACTCTTTGACAACTTCTACACTATCAACAACTCCACCAATCTGAGTATGATCTGCAAACTTACTAACACACCCATCTACATTTTCATTCAAGCCATTTATTTACATCACAAACAGAGGTCCCAGTATGATCCTGGGGAACACCACTAGACACGGGCCTCCAGCCAGAAAAAAAAAACAAACACTCTTCTACCACTACCCTCTCCCTTCTATGGGCAAGCCAATTCTGAATCTAAGTGGCCACTTCATTGTGGATTCCATGCATCTTAGTCTTCTGGATGAGCCTACCTTGAGGGACCTTATTGAAAGCCTTACTAAAATCCATGTCAACAACATCCACTGCTATACCCTCATCAATCACTTTCATCACCTCAAAAATTCAATCAAGTTAGTAAAACATGACCTGCCCCACACAAAGCCATGTTGACTGTCCCTAATTAGGCCATGGTTTTTCAAATGCATGTAAATCCTATCCCTAAGAATTCTCTCCAATAGGTTCCCACCCACCAATGTGAGACTCACTGTTCTATAGTTTCTTCTAGAACTTTTAAATGAGACAATAGTCACTTTTGTCTTGATGTTTATACCAGACACTTCAACTTATTGTAATTTTGTTTTTTTTAATCTTTTGGTGTTCTATTTTGATCTGTTACTTGTTATTTTTGAGCGTTTTATTCTGATCGTGAATAACTTCTATTATCTTTAAAGCTATTGATAATCTGGGGTTTCATGTTGTTTCTTTTTCTTATAGAGTCATACAGCATAGAAACACAGACTCTTTGGTGCAAGTAGTCCAGGCCAACCATGTTCCTAAACTAAACTAGTCCCACCTGCCTGCATTTGGCCCATAACTCTCCAAACCTTTCCTATTCATTATTTATCCAAACGTCTTTTAAACATTGTTACTGTACCCACATCCAGCACTTCCTCTGGCAGTTCATTCCACACACTAACTACTGTGTAAAAATGCTGCCCCTCATGTCCTTTTTAAATCTTTCCTTAAAAATATGTCCCCTAGTTAAGAACTCTCCCACCTTAGGGAAAAGACCTTTGCTGTTCACCTTATCTGTGCCCTTCGTGATTTTATAAATCTCTATAAAGGTAACCCCTCAACCTCCCCTACTCCAATGAAAAAAGTACCAGCCTATCCAGTCTATTTTTCTAACTCAAACCCTCCATTCCCAGCAACATCCTGGTAAATCTTTTCTGAACTCTCTCCAGTTTATTAATGTCCCTCCTACAACAGGGCAACCAGAACTGGACACTGTAGTCCAGAAGAAACCTCACCAACATCCTGTCCCAATTCCTGTATTCAAAAAGGTCTGAGAAATGAAGGCAAACATGCTAAACACCTTCTTAACCACCCTGTCTACCTGTGACGCAAATTTCAAACAATTATGTATCTGAACCACTAGCTCTCTCTGGTCTACAACACTACCAGGGCCCTACTATTAATTATACAAGTCCTGCCCTTGTTTGTTTTACCAAAATACAATACCACACACTTATCCAAATTAACTCCATCTGCCCATTGACCCAATTGATCAAGATCACATCGTAATCTTAGATAACCTCTCTCTCTGTCCATACCACCACCAATTTTGGTGTCATCCACAAACTTACTAACCATGCCTCCTAAATTCTAATCCAAATTGCTATGTAAATGACAGATTAAAGTGGGCCCAGTACAAATCCCTGTTGAACACCACTGGTCACAAGCTTCCAATACCAAAAACAACCCTCCATCAACACACTCTGTCTCCTACCGTCAATTCAATTTTGTATCCAATTAGCAAGCTCACCCTGAATCTCATGTGATCTAACTTTACCAGTTAGTCTACCATGCAGAACCTTAACAAAGGCCCAGTAAAGTCCCAGTAAACAATGGCTACCACTCTTCCCTCAATCTTTTTGGTTACTTTCTCAAAAAAATTCAAATCAAGCTGGAGACATACGATTTCCCTCATCCAAAACCATGGTGACTATCCCTAATCATTCTTTGCCTCTCCAAATGGATGTAAATTCTATCGTTCAGAGTCTCCTCCAACAGCTTACATACCACCAATGTCAGACTCAGGTCTATATTTCCCAAGCTTCTCCTTACAGCCTTTCTTAAATAAAGGCCCAACCTTTCAACCCTCCAACACCTCACCCGTGGTTAACGATGATGCAGAAATATTTCCACAAGGGGCCCTGCAACTTCCTCCCTGACTTCCCACAACATTCTGGGATCACTTGATCAGGTCCTGGAGGTTTATCCATCTTTAATGTTTTCTAAGACTTCCAGCACTTCCTCTTCTGTAATGTGAACTTCTACAAAACATCAATATTTATTTCCCCCAAGTTCTCTAGCCTTCATTTCTTTCTTCAGTGAAAACTGATACAAAATATTTATTTAATACCCTTCCCATCTCCTGAGGTTCAACACAAAGTCAACCCTGTTGATCTTTAAGAGGCCCTACTCTTTCTCTAGTTGCTCTTAAATGTGCTTGTAGAATCTCTTTGGATTAGCCTTGGCAGATAAGATTATTTCATAGTCTCCCTTTGCCTTCCTGATCTCCCTCTTAAGAATGCCCCTACACTCTTTATACTCTTTGAGAGATTCATTTTATCCCAGTTGTCTATATCTATAATTCTTTTTTATTCTGGACTAGAACCTCTGCTTTTATTCATCCATTGGTAAGATTACGGAATAGTCTTATCTTTCAGTCTAATAGGAACATAATAACTCCTAACTCCCATTATCACACTTCTGAAAGCGTCCTAGTTGTCAGTTGCCTCTTTACCTGCGAACAGTCTACTCCAATCGACGTTTGAAAGTTCTTGCTTCACACCTCTAAGCAATTTTGTTGTATTTTAGCTTCTGTTTAAGTTATTCTCCTCCCCCTTTACTGGTTTAAAGCCCTTTCTACAGATTCTTTCCACTAGGACCTCAGTCCCTGCAAGTTTCCAGTTTCAGAAATACAAGTCCTTCAAGCCTCAGTATTGTTGCCAATGTCAATGGCCTCTAGATTTTTATAAACCCTCTTGCTCACATCACTGTAGGAAAGTTGAATGTTTTGCAGTTTACATGAGACAGCAAATAGACTTTGGATGCTGCCGGTAAGTCAGTTTATTAAGATCAAGCACTACACAAATACTACACAAAGGCCTTGTTCCATGGGTCAGACTTTAAAACTCTCTCTCTCAAGGTCAAGTTGCAACCCAGTGCGATTTAGCTACCTTTCCCTTATTGGGAGGATATCAAATAGATTTACACTTTATACAATGTTGAAGCTCTGAGTTAAGGTTTGTCCTCAGGGACGAGTTTGACTGGGTCTCAAAGGATATGCTTCCCTGACCCCCCTCCTATAAGACTGATGTTCCTTAACATGACATAATCAAATCAACCTTTTTCCATTATGTTATTATTGCCTCAATTACTAAAACCATTAAATAATGTTAAACATTGAAATGAGACTTTTTTCACCATCTCACAGGCAGACAATAGCCTCTAGATGAGATACTATGCCCTGACCAATGGAGTTACTTTTATGCTTTTAGCTCCTGTACTTCTAGCAATGTCACATTACAATTGGCATACATTAGAAAGTAGGGGCTCTTGGTGTGGAGGAAGTGTCCCCACCAGAAGGCTAGGGTTCAAGCCCCAACTGTCCCAGAGGTAAGCAATGACAGATTAATTAAAAGATATCTAAATTAGGAAGCGTAGCCCATTTTTGTGGGTGAAGTAATTCTAAACAATACTTGATTGGGTGTCCAAACCTATTACTGGTGGGATCAAAGATTGCTCCTCTGAAATCAGGTGAGATTTCGGAGATCAACACAGCTTACCCTGCACATAAGGCATGTCTTGCAGTATATCCTCCACCAGCCCAATACTCCTTCACAGCTTTGACTATTAAACTTTACAATCTCATTCTCTTTGCAGATGAAAACACTCCTCACGTATCACAGGTATCATTTGAATTGTAACTGCTTATTTTGTGATAAAGTGTTTAATTCTATCACAAAAACTCATTATTACTCATTCACGATGTGAGATCCCTAGCTTATCCTCTCCTGAAACCAATACTGCTACCAAAATATCAGAATATGGGCAGCAATCTCTTTGGAATATCAGGAACAGAAGGAATAAAAACAGAAAGCACTGGAGATATTCAACAGGTCGTGTTTTGGAGAAAGAGTTTTAACCTTTAAAGTCCAATGTGATTAGTCTTCAGAATTTAAAGAAACTGGAAAATGGTGTATTTTATGCTATTGACAGAGCAGGAGGAGTGAGTGAGTAAAACAGATTGCGAGGGTGCCCGGAGCAAATGAAAAAGGGAGTGTGAATGATGGTAAAGGAGTGATAGAGATTTATAATAGGTGTAAATATTAGGCAAGAAAAGGAGAAAATAGGTCCACTGTGCTGACAGCAAAGTCAACAAGATACACAAGACATAGCTGAGATGTATAATAACAATGGAGGTCAAATATTATATTCTGAAGTTGTGAAACTCAATATCAAATCCTAGAGGCTGCGAGGGCCTAAGTGGAAAATGTGGTGCTATTCCTCCACCTTGGGTTGAGTTTCATTGGAACACCTCAACAGGCCTAAGACAGAAACTTTTCATGGGAGCAAGATGGTTTATTAAAATGGCAAGCTATTGGAAGTCGGTGTCACACAGTATCCCAACAAAATTCAACTGAAGCTGGAGGAACATGACCACATTTTCTGCTTAGGCACTTTATAGATTCTAGGGCTCAATACTGAGTTTCACAACTCAGACTTTGTCCTCCATTTTGACCCCTCCCCCAAAATAACCACACTGACCATGTTTTGTTTGCATCTTGTTGATTTTGCTTTCAGCAGAGTGGACCTGCTTTCTCCTTTTTATATCTATTATTTACAGGTATTTTACATCTCTATCACTCCTTTACCATCATTCGCACTCCCTTTGTCTTTTGCTGTGGGTTCTATCACCATCTGTTCCACTTGCTTCTCCTCCTCTGTCAACAGCATGAAAACCACTATTTTCCAAACCCTTGCAGTTCTGAAGGCATATCAGATTAAAAACATGACCCCTTTCTTTCTCCACAGACACTAACAGATCTAATGAGTTCTCTAGCACATTCTGTCTTTATTTCAGATAACTGGCATGTGCAGTATTTTGTTTTTATAGGAACTAGAGGAGGCAATTCAGCCCCTCAGGTCTGCTCTGTCATTCAATTCAGACCTGTACCTCAGCCCCATTTCATTGCCTTAGCTCTATGTTCCTTGATATTCTTACCTAAAGGTCTAACCATCTTAAATTTAGAAGTATTCCTAGCAACTGTTTAGACATAAGAAACACAATGGTTAATGGTCAGCCATTACACCAAGTGATAGCAACTTGAGACATGAATACAATGGAGTATTACACCCTACCTGTTTCTCCGAAGTCAAGAGGTACATCAAGAATGAAAGAGAAAGAGGCAGTGACTTCCTTCATTCACGTCATAAACTGGAAATTACAACAGCTCGCATCCAAAGATCTAACACATACTGAAACAAGCAACAGCCGAGAAACAGTGTTCAACCCAAAAACCAAATCAGCTTGTTTATTACAGCGAGTGCAATGGAAGATTGTCGGTAACTTGTGACTTACTGCAAGGAGACTGCGGTCTCAGAATCCACTCAGCCAAGTCAGATAGTCAAACTGATACCTGGGCAGATTCAGCAATGCAGGATTGTTTATTGGGGAAGAAAGCATGATTCATTTTCTCAAGCGACAAATGGTTCCCTTGAAGTTCTGAGATGCAATCAGCTAGTTGAGCTCTCCAGCTTGTGACATACTTCCAACGTCAGAGGAAACCACAAACTTATCTTTGCTTAACTGTTCAACAGCACAGGAAACGTTCTCTGGGCCAGGAGAGCTGGACAGCAATACAGCTAACACATCACACATTCGGCCCCAGTGATGCTGGGAGCACAATATTATTTCCTGATGACTACAGAACTTAGAGGAGAAAACCTTTATTCACTAATCTTTTTTGCTCCAACCCCCACGTACTGCCTTCCACTCAGGCTCCCCCAGTTCACGAAGAGGTACAGGTCAGTGGGTATTACCCACCTCTGGCCTTCATAAAAATCTGAGAGACTAGATCAGAACTATCAGCAGGTAGTTCTTCCACAACCAACATCAAGGCAACTGGTTAATCAACAAAGGTTAGCATCAACACTTGCCTTCACCCAATGTCACCCAGGAACCGGAACGTTGGATATTCCTTTTCCAGATCAAACTTTAGCTTTGGAGCGGCCTCAGCCAGTACCGGTGACCAATAGGTACAGTGTTCCTGTTCCCAGTGTGGACAAGAGAACAGACTGCAGGGATGATGTGCAAACCGGCCACAGCACTATGGTCCGGAGTGCCATTGAAGTCAGGGGGAAGAGAACAGAAATGCAGTAGTAATTAGAGATAACATTATTAAGGGAACAGCTACCATTCTCTGCAGCAAGGTGGTGTTGCCTACCTGGTGCCAAGGTTCAGGTCATCTCTTCTCGGGCTAGTGATGAACTTGAACTGGAAGGAGAAAGATCTAATTGGTGTGGTACCGATGACATATGTAAGACAAGGAAAGAGATTCTTCCGAGAGATTATGAAAAGCAGAATCACAAAAGGTAATAATTTCTAGATTACTACCTGAGCCACGTGCAAATAAGATTAGAGAGGTAAATGCATAACTCCAAGATTGGCGTGGGAGAAACTGGCTGACTCATGGGTACTAGCACCAGTCTGGGGAAACAGTAAGCTATTCCACTGGGACAGGCTTCATTTGAAACACAGTAGGACCAGTGCTTAGGTGGATCATACAACAAGGGTTGTAAATAGGGCTTTAAACTAATCAGTTGGATGTGGTGGTGGTGGTGGTTGTGGGCAGGTGGGTTGTAGCTCAATTAGAAGGAAATTTAAACGATCAAAATGAAATGAGATAGCAGAGGTGCAGGGTAGTGATGGATTGACTGATAAAGTGTGACAGGAACAGTAGAAAGTATATGTACAGAGTGCAGCAGGAATTAGAACCACAATAAGTAATAACAGTAAAAAGTCAAAGTTTAAGGCTCTTTATCTGAATGCACGTAGTATATGTAACAAGATAGAGGAATTGACAGCACAAATAGACAAAATGAATATAAGAACACAAGTAGGCCATTCAGCCCCTTGAGCCTGTTCCACCATTCAATGAGATCATTGGTGATCTGTGGCCTAACTCCATATACTTTTGCTTAACAAAAAGTATCTCAGATTTCAAATTAACAATTGATCCAGCATCCTCTGCCATTTGTGGAAGTAAGTTCCAAACATCTACATCCCGTGTGTGTAGATGTACTTCCTAAATGAATGGTCTAGCCCTAATTTTCAGACTATGGCCCCGAGTTCTAGAATCCCCAATCAGTGGAAATAGTTTATCTTTATTTAACCTGCCTTTTCCTGCTAATACATTGAAGACCTCAATCAGATCAACTCTGATCAAACCTTCTAAGTTCTAGAGAAAACAGGCCTAATTTGTATAATCCATCATCATAATTTAACCCCTGAAGTCCAGGTATCGTTCTTATAAATTGTACTCCCTCCAAGGTCAATATATCCTATTCTTGCTTCTATTTCTTATTTTCACATGTTTCCTTCTCCTTTGCATAATGGTATGGAGACCATCACTATGGATCAGCTGAGAGCAGCTAATTTAACATCCACTGGGAATTGGACCCGAGAGGTCGGTCACCCACTCAGCCCTGATTCAAACCCAGCCATTTATCCCTTCATCAGAATTTCCTTCTTTGTAGTTGTCTTAGAACCAACGTTCAGTGTACTAGTGACTGATGTACAAAAACCCGGTGCATAATCCCAATACCAGGTTTATAATTTTAAAACACAGTGTATATATCCCAATACCCAGCGCATATGTTCATCCAGCTCTACACCTTGTTATCTCAGATTTTCCAGCATCTGCAGTTCCTACTATCCCATAATCCAAGTAGCCAGTTTGTAATTCCAATATCTTGTGTATAATGATTATAAACTGGGTATTAAGATAAGCATATAATCCGAATAACTACAAGTTGAAAAGGTTGATGCACCTAGTCCTCATATACTAATGCAAGACAATAGTGCATCAGAAATCGGTACACTAGCTTAACAGGTTTGATACATGCCTTCTAAAATCAGATTTTGGTGAAAAATCTGACAGCTAGAGACAGCTAGAAAAGAGTCCATTACTATTATATTAAGTTAAAAGATTCCCAGAAAGTCAAAGATTACATATAAACTTGAAGTTTTCTTAAATCTAAACTATCTAAATTTATTTAGAAATTGTTTTGGACAGCACTGTAAACCATGACAGGATCAAAGATATCATCGAAGCTTGGACTAGTAGTGCAGGAAGTGGACTTGAATAACTGCAAAATTTTTCGAGCAGTCAGATTCAGCATTGTATGCTCTTCTTTCAAAACACAGGAGGGATCACATTTTCAGGAAAATTAACAATTATTTTGATTATTGGGGCAGTTTTACTTCCTTGGTCACTAAATGGCTATCGATGCTCATTTCTCATGTCGAGTGTTTAGGGTATTGTCCACTAAAACTATTCCATAGACTGGATTTACAAAGTATTGGAGGGGAACACACCCAGGCTCAGAAACACTGCTCAACAATCAATGTTAATTAGCTGGAAATGGGACTCCCAGTTCTGCCACCGAATGAACTTCAGTGTTGCAGACTGAATGCATGTAGTGCCAGGTGATAGCAGTGGCCACTGCCTGTAATTACAGGCAATCACCAGCAAAGAGTATGAGGGATAACAAGGTGTACAGCTGGATGAACACAGCAGGCCAAGCAGCATCATAGGAGCAGGAAGGCTGACGTTTCGGGCCTAGACCCTTCATCAGA